>NC_091945.1:10996578-11199078 GCF_041260155.1 Ptychodera flava | reverse complement strand
CACAGCATATCCCAACATCCCTTGTGCAGACACAAAATGTTAAAATGATGGCTGTATTGATACTGGTGACCGCTTCCGAAGCAGCTTCATACTATAAGTAAAGGGACGTAACGAAATTTTATTTGGCAGAGTCTTACAGTGATTGGACTGCTACAAAACTGGTGAACAATGAAAACGAATCAGATGCTGAATTTGCTTTTACATCTGCACGACATTCATCGCAAATCCCTGTTAAACACATTGACTTTAATATTTTTACGAGGGAAATTGATAAAATTTTCGCCTAACGTAATGCAAACTACGAAGAATATGACCAGACACCATTGATGAAAAGTCATAAATTTTAAGATGTGCATACTTCACTGTCACAATAAAATATTTCTTCAAAAAAACTATTATAAGCGACTGAAGCAGCAGATGATTTGTTTTTAAACTGAACTGCTCTGCTTTTCACAGTAGAGTATAAGGTGAAAAAACCCAACATGTAAAAGGGAAAATTGCTTTGCAGAGGAAAGTCTTTCACTTGATACAATAATTTACGTCCAAAATTATAAAGTTTTCGGTACCCTGTCATGTTGATCATTTGACACAATTTATTGCATTCAACTCTTCCAGTTTATTCGCACCTAATAGTCTCCTGGAATTTGTTCAAGTCTGTGATTTCAATTACTAATAAAATATTCTCGTTTTTTTGTGTTCATTTTTATTTGAAGTAATTGGATTTGCGTGAATGCAATTTCGTTGAGTTATGAGCTCACTGGAAATTACAAGGCCTTGAATATTGCAATCGGCGTACTGCGCAGACTCCTCTCTATCGCGTCAGTCAAAGCTGACCTGGACGATTGAAATATTGTACACCTTTTACCATGCTTGGTCAACGACCAAGTGTCTCATCCAATCGAATTCTTGGAGCAGCTCAATTATTTGACCAATTAATAATCGGGAAACAAATTTCTACCTTCATAAGCATCGCAGCATAGGCGTAAGAAACGCTGCTAATTACAAGCATATATTTGGTTATGGCAATAGCAATATATACACATACGTGTGATTTGATAATTAGATGGAGCTCGTGGCATATCTCGATGGATAAAGATATGGTTGTTTTTTTAGTCAAGACAAGTAGACCAACAATTCGTAAATATTGAAATGGAATTTCATGACGGTAAAATACAAACATCAAAATTTTCAGATATGGTTTCGTTTATGCCTTGATAATAAAAACAAAATAGATTTTTAATTGTGGTGAAGAACTTGTACTGATACTGGCAAAGGACGTTAAAACAACTCATCCAAGGAATACAATCCAAGGACTGTTGAAGTTAATCTCGAAAGCCGCCGAGTGACTCACGATATTCCAGTCACAAATTTTTCAATACAACGGATTTAAAACGGCAAAAAATTTACACTGACGACATAATTTGTCATGCATCATCGGTGAAGGGTTTATTTCATTTTTTTTTAATAATGCGGGAGAAAACGTTTGTCAAAATGCGCCCTTAAACAATGAAAGATGGTAAGGTCACTCGTAATATTTTGCGCGCCAAACGTTCCGTAGCAGAATGTCGAACTGTTAGAATATTTTCCAAGAACGACAGCCCCAAGGAAGACAAGATCCTATCCGTTGAGGGCGCTCTGGATCGGCAGAAACTTAATCTTGCTCGAGGAAATGCGAAAATGTTAAAGTGGTGTATCCCCGTTTTACCATTTCAACAAAATATTAAAAGAATATTTTAAATATAGTTTCTCTTTACAGTGCATATTTTCATTCTCAGTAAATGTAAACATTGTCCATTATCTGTTGTTGATTGGCCAGAAGCTGTAACTTTTGAATTTTTCACGAATTTCATTTTTGGGGTCAACTACATTTTCTTGTTCTTATGTTGGGATACACAGTATTCAGCTTGTCAACTCAGCCCGTTCATGTAGTGCATTGTTCTTGTTGACAATAGAATTCTGGTCCGCACTAGAATTTAAATGTAAACAATGACAGTGCATTCCACGCGTCGCAAGCTAAAAAGTAGGCGTATTAACATGTTTCATAGGGGAGTAGAATAAGAACTTGTTATTGACGTACAAGACAAACTAGTGAAAGTCTCTTCAAAAGTTACTGCTACTAACCCTTTAATCCACTGTATGGTCTGCAGAGTTGCCTAGTTAACTGTGGATATCATAACAACACCGTGCATACGACCACACCATGACTAAAGTCATTTTGGTCAAAACTTCAATGTCAACGGTGTTCTCGATATGCAATCGTAGCTGGCGGTGATAAACCTTGTTCGATACTATGTTTATAAACGAAAACCCTATCATTTATTATCTGTTAGCAACTTTTCTTTATTTGACAACATGCTAAAAGTGTGTACAGAGGATTTGTGAAATACGTTATGTAATCTGATTACTTTATGTTGTTGTACTTGGGCCTCAGCCCAAGTACATTTGTTTTCATTCCGTGGGAAAAAACTCTGTAAGGTATAACCATTTCTGGCTGAGACCAGGGAGGGCAAAATGTCTTGGCTTCATCTTTCTTGGCATAATAAATGGCGTAATGATGCTAACTTAATGGAAGTGCTGCTCTCAGCCAGTCATGAATAAGTGAGATGTGAATATAAATGCTTCTCTATCTGAGTTTTTGCCACAAAATCTTCTGAATATAATCAAAATGTGCATCGAAATGCAACAATTAATGCACCCTCCGTTTCCTAAGCGATGGCACGACCCTTGCTACACCCACTGGACGAGCCAAAGTGGGAGGGGTAATTTCAGTTTGGTCGAACAGGAGGGCTCGAGACAAGAATTTAACATTTAAACTTGAAACATGTTTAATCACTGACAAGATGTGGACTAGTGTTAATTAAAGTGAAAATTTGAAAAGGAAAGGTTTTATATCCCGGACACAATGAAAAACATTACGACTGGAAACTGTACCCCCAGTTGAGAATAGTAATGCCCACAGCGATGGAGAACACTTATCCTTGAGCTGAGAAAACCAGACCATCATTTCGAAATAGAGCTGCAGATTCGAGAAGCTCGTTCAAAATAGCTTGGTACACCCCATAAAGGGGTGGTTTCGAGTTTTGAGGGCAAATTTCGCCTCCTTCATATAGAAATCGTACGTTTGTTTTTCCAGGAGAACACACCATTTGACACAAAATTTACATGTAAAGGGGTCGCCAGTAAGTACGTGGTCAAATCTGGCATAAGAAACAATATGAAATGTTGGGTAAAGCCAGTCCAAAATAAACTGATTTGAACTTTTGTGTTTTGTAATTTATACCACTGCAGTAACATTACCTTTTTTTGACAACATCACACAATGTAATACGTTTTGAAACTGAATACTCCGACGTATTCTGTGTCTCCTTTGCTAAAAATACGGTATGCCGATTACCATGTAAGGAGATGATGACGTCAAGACAGATTTGTAGTGCGTTTGGTCCTGGATAGTGCACGAAGTTTTGTCGAGGTAGCTGTGTATTTATTTCCTAAATGGGAGAGATTACCCTGCTTTCCTGGTGACCATCATAACGTGCCATTACATTGTCAACCATGGTCGATGATGTTTTGACCATCAGTGACAATGACTGCTGACCGTCATCCAAACTGACAATGTTTTGACAATCATCAACTGACGTTTACTCATTGTCACAACATGGTCTTCACATGGTCAAGAAAAAAATAACGACAATGAAACATGGTCATATTATGGTCATCACATTGACAATGATTTGATGATGACTGACTGGTCATATGGTCATATGGTCATTAGATGGTCAAGGAAAAGATTGTGACTATGAAACACAGTCATATCATCATCACCTCGTTGTAAATTATTTGACCATGTTTGATGGTCACAATCTTTCCCTAAACCGTCATGATGTGTGCAACTGATCTGATGCACATGTCATTTTATGTGGTACTACAGACTGTAGGAACTCTCACAACAGCTGCACGGTTGCCAATGCAGGGAGGGAGACCTGTCAGCACCACTATCATTATGTATTCAGAAAAATGATTTTGCCAAAGTCGATAGATTTCTCATTCATCACAGCAGGATTACAGACAAACACATGACTTCACTCACAAGATTACAAAAAGTTAGTAAATTTTCCAAATGAACAATGGAATTTTTCATTTATTTCCCATGACTGACAATCCAAAGTTTTAAACTTACAAGAACAGGCAGATTTTCACTTGTGGTTGTGCACAATTCAGCTGCTTTTAAAAGCATCAGTTTTTCAAGTATATATACCGTAGTTTGGCGATCACCTCACCTTTAAGTTACTGATGCCCACAGACAAGACATGAGGCAAGTCCCTAACCTGAGAGTTGAGTTTTGAGCTTACGTACACAAGATTTGAGTCTCTGTAATAATCAGTCAAACTCTTAATATCGTCGATGATCTTGTTTTGTAAATCGTGGTTGGATCATACAGCTGAATTTTTACGAAAACAAAACAAATTGTCAAAACAGGAACATTTTTTCTGTGCATATAAAAGCACAGTCCCTCTGGATAAAAGGGAGAATTAGTGCTGTTACGGATGCAATGTACGTCCGTTCACCTCTTTCAAAACGAGCAACAATGACGGGTCGTAGACTTATATAATGTTACTGCAAATTTGTACCGTAAAAATTTCAATAGAACAGGACCTTTTACTGTTGAAACGTACACAAATGTCAATGCTTTCAATGTTTAGTATAAGCACAGTCCCTGAAGCTATTGCATACGGTACATACAGACAGTCTGTGTCACTTGATCATCGATATGCCACCAACAATATCTCGCCTTCAGAAGCCAGACGTGGATTGAGGTTACAATTTTTGTCCATGTTTTATGCGTCAGAGCTATATATATTGCACTCCATCCTGAGCTGATCAGCCGAATGAAAATCCAACACGCAATGTCAAAGCGTGAGCCGAATGCGGCTGGTAGCAGCTGACATGTTTAGTCAGAGGTCACGGTGCACGGTTTACCAAGTTAAGGTCGCGCATTGATATTGAATCTTCGTGCTGAAAGAACTGTACACTCTTAGACCATTTCGAATCATTAGTATAACCATTTTCATAATGTAATATAATAAATAAATTACTATTTTGAGTTTGAATTGTACGGGATTAGGGCCGATAGAGAGTCAAACTCCAACGTTTAAAATGGGACTACGTTATCAATCGCGTAATGATTTATTGATCTCACTTCCGTGAAGGTCATGAGGCTTGAACGGCGCGAAGTAAGATTTCTGTACCGTTGCGTGATCATGACTTATCTGGCAGAAATTTTTGCGATCTTTGTATGGAATCACTAGCCGAAATACATCATAGTTTCGCAGAAATGTATATAGAGTACAAGAGACAGATAGAGTTCAAAATTTGTGAACGCGAAAAGCAGGTAAAGATGCCGACTATATTTTCCCAGTAACTTGTACCGGTATGCTTACGTGCAGCACGGAGTGACCTGCAGCTGGGAACTGTCTATACCGTCTGCGAGCCGTTCACAAATGCAGGTAAGTTGATATAACATAGACCTTCGTTATACAAACACAGTCCCTCTATCCAGAGGGACTGTGTACAAACGTAAAACTGCACATTGCCATTAAATTACATGTACTAAGTTTCGTTGAGTAATGATTCGTACGGAATTCACTTTCAATTCACAACAATGCTGGAAAATAGTGTATGGAAAATAATTGCGAGAGTTTTACAGATCGTTTGTCCGTTTTAAATATATTAATATATCATTATAAATGTTTATGCAGTTGGTGTCTGTGAGTTAGTTTTTCAAGTAACTATTGTCTCATTTTCAACTAATAATGTTTATTGATTTCATTCATCAAATTGCAGTCAAACAGTAAAGACTCACACTATTTCCTGAACCATTCGTATTTTTCAGAATTCTTTGCTGGTACTGTGAAAGGATGAGAAATTCAGAGAAAAGAAGCTAAATCGCTGCCTTTGACAGTAATGTTAATTTCACATGAACCTTCTCAAGTCAAGTTTAATGTAGACATATTTATGTGGCATGAAAAAACATTGGCATATAAAATAAATCGTACCCTAAATTGAACTTAACGTTTTGTTTCTGTTTTATTTTTTACTACTGTTTCTTATGAAGCTAGTATTTCAGAATTTATACATCTGTGCTGATTTACAGTCTGCCTCAATATTTTTCAGGTGTCCATCTGTAATTATGTTTTTAGCCATGTTTACACAGCTGATTTCACAACTCAGTGTACATATCTGAACTTTCAAAATGTTGAAAGTGTGGTACAAATGCACAAATTTTGCTGTCACTACAGCGTGCTGTATCTTTAGTGTCAGCATCACTAATCTACATATAATAATAATGTTCTTTGGTACATTGTTTCATGATGCTTCAGCTCTCTGAGTATTCTGCCAATACAAAGTTTTCGATTTCTCAACCCTAATATTAAGAGTTGGTCGAGTAGTCTACATGACAGAAATTAGATAAGGTATAAACATCTCTTTTAGGCTTTTTTCAGGCATGTGTCTTTTGGCTGTTATGCAATCTTTTCTCAATATTCAACTTTTTAAATATGTATCAAAATGTTATTCACAAAATTCTTTGTTTATAAATTCTGTAAAGCTGTAACTTTTGATCTTTTTTCACGTCCTCTTGATTAAAACGAAGATTTATTGCATTTTGTCAACATCATTGAATATCTGTTGGTGCAGAAAATATATTTTGAGAAGGTTCTGAATGATCCAATCTACAAAAGACACTCTTTGTACCTTATTCTATTTGATTGAAAGAAGTAGTAAATTTCACAAAGCATATATATTGTATAAAAGCCCTGATGAAAGAGAACATGGTCAACTACAGTACACATTAATTATTTGCACAGTAGTCACATGACTTACCTTTTAATGAACCTCCAAAAAATTTGTTAAAAACAAATTTACAAAAATAGAACAAGATTTCCTATTAAAAGTCTGTACACTTGCAAGCTGTTGTAATCGACACACATGTACTGTATTATTGGTCAGTAAATAGGTGACTATGATTCAGAATTATTTTTATTTTAATTAAAAGGTCATAATGTGAAACAAAAAATAGTGAAAATATCAAAAGTTACAGCTACTGTGGCTTTAAGTCAATATTACATGTTAGCATTTATTACATACATCCTGTCAGTAGTCATTGCTTAAGGTGTAGCGTGTCAGGTTTGTTGAGTATTTTTTGTCAAAAAAGAGTTGAGGGACAAATTTTAAAAAGTGCATTTGTCTTAGTTCTTTGTCAGTTTAAACACTAAAGTTTGAACCGTCACTCACCACAGATAATCGGAATTGTGTAGACGTCAAAGTGTCTTTGTTTTTCTATACCATTTTTGAAGTCAGTGATCAGCTTACCAAAAAAGCAGCTTTCAGGTGACACTTAGGTGAAATTCACATTTATTGCCAAAATCTAAGTCCGAAAATAGGTCTTTGCATGAGGGAACCCACAGGCTGCCTTAATTATCACTTTATCCCTGTATAATTGTTGGGGTCATTATATGATCTTTGATATGTGTTTTTATCAATGTTGACTATAATTGCACTCAATGCAATGTTACACATAATTAAATTGACTGAAATGAATTATTTACATTCAGTTTCTGTAGCTGTATAATGTTGACATTTATGCAGACACCTTCAATGACCATGTTTTGACCATCACCCTGTTCTGACAATCACTGACCAGGTTTTGGCAATCAACAATATCCAAACAAGACCACTGGTCGGTGACCATGTTCTGACCGTCATAGACAATGTTCTGGCCACCAATTTGACCAGTGTCCTGACCATCAGTGACCATGTTCTGACAATCGTTACCTATGTTCTGGCCACCATTGACCATGTTCTGGCCATCATTGACCATGTTCTGACCATCATTACCCATTGCTCTGGCCATCATTGACCATGTTCTGACCACCATCATTGCCTCCTCTGGTGACCATGTTCTGACCATCATTGACCATGTTTTGTCAATCATTGACCATGTTCTGGACATGTTCTGATTACTGTTGCAATGCAGCTTTATTCACAATGACCATGGTCTGTCCATGTTCGTTGTGAACTTTAATTGGCAATGTTTTGACCATGATACGACAACGATTTCTTTTGACCATATTCTGACTGTGATGTGACTATCATAATGCTGACCACCACTGACCATGTTCTGACAATGGTGTCAATTTAACAAACGTGTTCATTTCATGGTCGATCATGGTCAACTTGATAGTCAAACATGGTCGAACATGGTCAATGACCATGGTTTGACAATGGTCAAACCATAGTCGACCATGTTCTGACCGTCATCCTTAAAGCAGGGTAGGGTCGATCTAAACGAAGGCCGAAGAATGTTATGATACTCTAAGCGAGCTGAACTCTAACGCGAATGGTTGGATAATTTGGAGGATGTCTAGAACCGGGGTCTAGAATGATCTTGTCTCATTAAGATTATTTGTCGGTCAGTATTGAATTTCAACTGCGTCACAAGTTTGCGAAATGAGTATTCCGTCGAACGGTCAACGAACGATGTTTTAGAAATCTGGAGACATGGCACATCGCATTTTTATTTTAGTATTTTATATTTTACAAAAGATTTAAGAAGCAATGATTTTGTCGAAAATTCTGAAAAAAATATAGGAAGATTTGATCGCGAACACATTTTCACTTGGGGTCAACTAGCTCTGCGTACGATGCTGTGTGTTCCGCTACAGCTAATCGCCCCGCTCACCACAGCCCTGCAAAGACCCGTACGTAGGGTCGGTGACTTCAAATCCATTTTCGGACTTCACGTAAAAAGCCAATTACTGCCGAAATTCAGCGTTCTTGGGCCCAAGTCGTATCCCAGCCTACCTCAGCTACTCGATCGCTTCCAAAAATGACAGTCTTTTATTGACTTCTCGTAATAACCGTCGATGTCGGCAACTCTCTCGCTAGCCCTGCGTACGATGCTGTGTGTTAGCTGTAGCACATAGCATCGTACGCAGGGCTAGGGGTCAACCGGATGCGCTATTTTGCGGGTTGCGGGTTGCGGGCTGCGGGCATGAAAAAATGTGTTTTTTGATATCATTTTCGCCCTTCTCACACTTCAGATTAGTTCAACCGCCGATAAAAGCACAATTTTCAAAATCGTTTTCAACGCCGTTTCAAATAATTTTATTGTGGTGAACACGATTATAGTCCTAGGAAACTTTTCAAAGTCACGCTGGATCAAATGCTTGAAGGGGCATCCGGCATGGAGCGACTATCATACTGCAGGTGCAAGTCATACGTTCATGATATTAGGAGATGGAGCTGCAGAACACAAACTAAAATGTTAGCAGAATGTCGTTCTCTGAGGTCGCGACCTAGCTTGAACCGAAACGGCAAAGTAAACTAAGTCCTTTGTTGTACGTCTTTTTCTTTTTAAAGATTTCATGAAAAATACACGGCATTTACAATACACATCACTTCTACGCTTTTTTAAGTCAAATCTTTCCTTATGCATTGCATTTAACTAGGCATTGTTTAATTTTCTGTATGAGTTGCCCTGGAACCGAATTGTGAATGGATCCATTACAAAGAATTTACTTCCTATGGCCTGATACTAGAAATGTAACAATTTTCATTCCGCGATAAGTGGCGACATTTCCGAGGCGCGATTTTTTTTTGTCAGTCTGGTCACGTATATTTCTCACTCACATCCATGGCAAGAAAGAAAAGTGATTCAGATCCCTAATTATTTGTAATGGCCAGGCAGCCATCATCATCATTGATAATAGACACATTCTAAAGGTTTTATTTCTTATACACTAAATGCCATATTACATATATTAGAAATCTAGCCATAATTCTAAAAACCCGCAGCCCGCAACCCGCACTTTAGCAGATACCGGGGTCAACATGGGGTCGCAGCCATGTTGCCTCAAAACTTATTTCTGTCTGCACTCAAAACTCAAAAATGTCGGATATGAACCTGAAAAATCGATGCAATTTCGTCAAAATTCGGCGAAATTTCAGCCTATAGACAAAATTTCATTAGGTAAGGTAAATTTACTGAAATTTGATCGACAAATAATCCTGAGCTTGAACGTGACAGCTCGCCTTCTCGGGAAGTCAAGTATCCAGCTGCCCATACACAGTTGCCCATATGGCCAGGTTTATGAGATTGTTTTCAAGCGAGCGAGCCAATAGAGCTAGAGGTCTGATTTTTGGTATATAGGAATAACTTAGCAATACAATTATTTTGACAAAATGTCACGTGACCTCAATGACCTTTGACCTCAAATAGATATATTTGTCCACAACTCAGTAACCACAAGTGCTACACCCTTCATATTTGGTATGATGGGACACCTTATGACACCACATATTGTACCTCATTAATTATGCGCATATCTAATTCTGAGCAAGCCAATCGAGCTGGATGTCCGATTTTTGGTATATAGGGATAACTATAGGGTAGAAATCTAAATATGCCCATCTAAATATTAGACATCTACCATCGAGAACAAAAGAAATTTGCTGTAATTTGAATATTTAAGGAGTTTAAGCAATTTTCACTATAAATAAAGAACCCCTGCCTCAAACTCCACAAAAGTTGCCAGACATATTTTGCCGTTGTCATGCCATTGCTTCGTTTAATAACCAGTTAATCAAATGCCTAATTGACAGGAGGAAATTCAAGACCATATTTGAATAGTAGTATATATTGTCCTCAAAATTACTCTATCACGGCCCATGTACTCATTGCCTTCAGCAATACTGCCTTGTTAAATTTGAATTGATTCAGACTTAATACGGTTTGTTCAGTCTTTAGATGTGCTTTCTGTAAAATTTCATTGTATATTTTTAATTTCTTTTAAACGACAAAAAGAACAGAACGGCACACTACTAATTGTATATTTAAAACAATTAAAGGGATTATATTAAATTGAAACCTGCATTATCATGTAGCAAGTAGGTTACTTGCGGCAAATAGTTTAGTCAGTTTTCTACTCATCTTCTGTTTTGGTAACTTTTTCGTGTCAAAAGTGTAATCACGCTTGGTATTAAAATAGGCTTGTAGCAGAGTTAAAAAGTGATACAGGGTCAAAATTTCAAAGGAAATTAGAGTAAATCTCTCCTTCACAAGCTCTGCCTAACAGATATATGATGGAGTCACTTATATCTATCATCTTGAGTGCATATATAGCAATATTTTATACATTATGAGAATGACTTTGACAACTTATGGTACAGTACTCGCCTCGAAATTGAAAGACATAAACCTTGCTCAAATTTTCCTAAAGAAAACTTTAAACCGTTCTCTTTTAAATTCAAAAATAAATATCAGGGTTCGCTGTGCAAATTCTGGTGCCATGGAAACAAAGTACCGATATTTGAAATACAGAATAGCCGCCATTCCTGTTTTAACTCTATGGGGAAAATAATAGTTTTAACAAAAGTATGGGCTTAAAATTCAATTTACTCCCAGAGCTTTAAAATGATTCCACACAAGTGGTCGATCATGAAGGTATTCTAAAAAGTTGGGAGTTAAATATCTGCCTCCAGACTCGAGGCACACTCAGCTTTAACACGAATTAAATGTTTATTAAAATGGACAGAATAATTTCTTTCAGCAGTGAGGGATAGTACGCTAGTCCATTGGATCCATACTACCAATGGAAACACTGTATCCAAGGTACGTTGGCGATTGATGAAACTTAGACTATATTTGTCATAATGTTCATCGTAAAATTAAAATGTCCTAGCTATGTTGACCTACTGCATTTAGATATCGTGCATGGAATACACTGATCCCAAACAAAAAAGTCGCAAAAGTCGCACATGCTCTGTTCCGACAAGACCTCTTCCTTTAAAGTAGACTGACAATTCGTTTTTAATTCCAATAGCGCAAAACCCTCTACATCTATGCCTTGTATGAAAATTTGCAACATCTTCGGAAAGTGTGACAAAATATTTACCGAGAAAAAACAAGTGCTAAGGATTTGACTTGTACGAACTGTGCGAACTTTTTAATATTCACTGAAAAAAACTGACATACTTTAACATTCAGAGATATAGGAAAGTCAGGTATTTACTATAAGAAGTGAAATAAAACACAATTTGAAATGTGAGAATGACGTTGTGTGCAGATTCTTCTGGACTTTTCTGAAAAACTGGTGAACAAAACATTTACTGTAACTCTTGCAGGTATATATATGTGGAATGGAGTGTTGATAATGAAACAAGTGAAGGGTACTAGTACGCTTACAATAATCATGCAAATATGACTACTTCTACTAGTGTGGATTTTGTATTTGAAAATCGTCCATGTAACTAGCTTGAAGTACGACTACAGACTGAAAATTCGATCCACAACTACTGACTGACTCTGCAATCACTGGATTTTTGAGAACTACAATTTTGGTAAATTTTACTCTGCGGAATCTTAGACCCTTCAGAGTTTCTTTAGGGTCTGTTGTGGAATATAGGTCAAAGTTAATACCTGTCAAAGTTCATATTTTTAAAAGGAGACTTGATTGTTCGACAAGACAACTTACATCACATGGCTGCCGATTTATAAAAAAATGTTGTGAAAGTTTATGTTCAAATGCTTCTGTTAATTTAGAGTTGTGTTCGTCATGATTTTTGGGTGAAAAACAATATGAATCTAGAAAATTACAATGCCATTTATTCATTTACTTCAAAAATTTACATAAAAGTCTTGAGGAAAAATAAAATCTGAAATGATGATCTACAAATTAAAAAAAGAATTCCACCGTACTGTCAGAAAAACAATACCTTATTCCAGGCCCTATTATCTTTATCACCATTGCTGTTTGTTCGAACTCACATTATGGATAAAATATATGTTTCTATGGCGACTAAGGAAAGAGACATCACACTGTTGTCTTTTCGCTTATCAATCTCTGAAGCGTGTTTTGAAATAAAGCCTTGGCATGTCCAAGAATCCTGGGTTTATTTTGAATCAGCGAAATAACACAGCTGCTCAGAGATGGAAACCAAATGTTCCTCTTTATTGCAGCAGTTGAACATGACATTGAAGCAGTTTCCGTAGATTTGATCGCATGGCCAATCTTCATCACTTGTTCAGTTTCTTTATCTTGATATTACATTGGAGTCCTGGCAAGATTTGGACCTTGTTGTGACTGGAGAGTCCCCTGATAGTCACATGACATCTGTCAGTTGAAAAGAAACATAAACTTCAAGATGATGGCAAATGTTTACCAAATATCTTTCTGGTATAACAAATTTTAAAGAATCAATAGTATGAAATACGTTTGATAATTTGTTGAATATGCACAAAATTTTGTTGGAAGTTTGGCATCTATGGGCAATTCTACATTATTTTATATAACAACAATTATTTTAATCAACCATTCATATCAAATAGAATTTTATGATTTTATCTGAGAAAATGCTTCTGAATCAGTTATTTGTTCATTACAGCATCTCTTTATGGTTCAGATTCTTATTTTTTCATCTAAAGTAAGTCCTAATGTCACAATATACTAGTATGTCACCACTTCCAACAAGACCAACACACTGATGTGTGGCAGTTGGTGCATGATGGGCAGGATGTGCTCACTCTGTTCTAAACAACTGACATCACTTTTTGTTCTGTGACCAGAAGTGGACATGTCCATTTTCATTTGGATTTTATCACGACATGG
Source organism: Ptychodera flava (assembly GCF_041260155.1). Taxonomy (NCBI): domain Eukaryota; kingdom Metazoa; phylum Hemichordata; class Enteropneusta; family Ptychoderidae; genus Ptychodera; species Ptychodera flava. The sequence continues at coordinate 11,185,414 of NC_091945.1, read as the reverse complement.
TGTGTTCTACAGTTTGTCTCTCTGCGGGATTCAGATGAATGTGCTAAGTTGTTAAAATGTGAAACCTCTTTTAACATTGCTCAAATATTAAATGCATAAAAAGCTGAAACATTACATGTTTGAAAAATTTGCATAGTGATGTTTAAAACTTTCACGGTCCAAATTGCAAACTGTAATGCGTTCTGCTGTAACTTTTGAATAGAATGTGCAAGACTACCTTTGAAACCTGTGGTACTATTCTTGAAATGGGTCTTCTGTAACTGGCTCTGGCATTGAACCAATTTTTGATGAGGCATTCTCATTGAAGTCAAGAGTGTGGGATTCAATCTGTGTAAAGAGGAGATGAATCGTGGTTCAGAAAGCTTACAAGAATTTAAAATATATTTTCAAATTAAATATATTTTGGCCAAAAAATGCTGAGCAAATATGCTAAAAAGACATTTTTTAATCTTCACTATTGGAAAAATCACTCAAATGGTGTAACCATGTGTGAGTCTCTGCTCAGAATTAATGCAGTATATAGACTAGTACGGGAATTTTAGTTCAGAACAGAAATAAACCAGACATATTTTATCCACTGCTATAATCAACTGTTTTTTAGTCCCCGCGGACGAAGTCCGGCGGGGACTTATAGATTGGGTCCCGTCTGTGCGTCCGTCCGTCCGTCCGTCCGTCCGTCCGTCCGTCCGTCATCAACAGTTTCTCAGACACTGCTGAACCAATTTCGTTCAAACTCGGCACAAAGGCATAGCACTATGACCTACAGATGCACGTCGATTTATTTTGTGATACGATCCAATATGGCCACGAGGCGGCCATTTTGTTGCGATTTTTCATGTCTTTGGACCATAACTCAAACATCCTTGAACAGATTCTGTTCAAACTTGGCACAAAGGCATAACACTATGGCTTTTATATCCATGTAAAATTATATCACGATACGATCCAATATGGGCGCGAGGCGGCCATTTTGTTGCGGTTTTCATGTCTTTGGACCATAACTCAGACATCCTTGAACATATTCTGTTCAACCTTGGCACAAAGGCATAACACTATGGCCTACATGTGCATGTCAAATTATTTTGCGATACGATCCAACATGGCCGCGAGGCAGCCATTTTGTTTGCGATTTTTTCATGTCTTTGAACCATAACTCAAATATCCTTGAACCGATTCTGTTCAAACTTTGCACAAAGGCATAACACTATGGCCTACATATGCTTGTCAATTATATTGCGATACGATCCAATATGGGCGTGAGGCGGCCATTTTGTTGGGATCTTTCATGTTTTTGGATCATAACTCAGACATCCTTGAACAGATTCTGTTAAAACTTGGCGCAAAGGCATAACACTATGGCCTTCATGTGCATGTAAAATTATTTTGGGATACGATCCAATATGGGCGTGAGGCAGCCATTTTGTTGCGATTTTTCATGTCTTTGGACCATAACTCAGACATCCTTGAACCGATTCTGTTCAAATTTGGCACAAAAGCAAAACATTATGCCCTTCATATGAACGCCACTTTATTTCATGATATGATCCAATATGGCCAACAGGCGTCCATTTTTTTGCGATTTTCTCATGTCTCTGAACCATAACTCAAACATCCTTGAACTGATTTTGTTCAAACTTGGCACAAAGGCAAAGCACTATGGCATACATATGCATGTATCAATTAACCTTGCGATAGGATCCAATATGGCTGCAGAACTGCCATTTTGTTGGAATTTTGCATGTCTTTGAAGCATAATTCAAAGGTTTTTTAACCCATTTTGTCCAAACTTGGCACAAAGATCAAGCACTATGGTACACATACATGTATACATGTCAATTTACTTCGTGACATGTTCCAATATGGCTGCCAGATTGTCATTTTTGGATTTTTCATGTCTTTGAGGCTTAATCATATGCAATATTCCTTATCCAATGTTGTTGAGACTTGGTACAAAGATAAAGTACTATGGCATACTTATGCATGTCTACTAATTTTGTGCTACGATCCATATGGTCAATAGACAGCCATTTGATTTCAATTTTATAAACATAGGTCACTGTCCTTCAATGGACTGATTTTGTTTAAACGTGATATAGCTGCATTCTTGTGCACATTAATTTGTTTCATTATATGATCCAAAATGGCTGATTACAACAACATACCCGATCCCATACCATTTCGAAAATTCCACCAAACCATGTGTATAGTATGTGCTGTCATGACACTAGAGGCAGTGAGGGCATCGTTATGTGTGATGTAATCAAAAGTTCCTTTAGTGGTCAACACCGGCAGAGATGAGTCTTTTATTGAACGTTCCTCAGATTACTTTATTATGCAAGTCACAGGCCTGATGCACCCGTTGCATCAATGTCATTCCACAGCTACCTAAAGAGATTATAACAAAATGGACAAGCGGGGACTGTGTCATCACGATGACTTGTTCCATAAATGCCAGTCAATAATTTCACTCACAGTCACATCTCCACCTCCAGGTTGATGATCAGCATTCTCCAGGGAACCGATCCTTGCACGGGCACTTTCCTTGAATTCAAGTTTCTCGTCATGAATCTGGGAAGAGTAAGCAAACTCCTTAGAATGTGACACAGAGAAGGTGGCAAAACATTTCGATGTGGAATGAATTCTCATTAAAGAGTATGAACCATATACAATGAAAAACAAAAACAAAACAAAAACATTTTGAATCACAACCTGCCACATAAAGGTTTCCTGCCTTTAACAAGACAAAACCTTTACCTATTTTGAACACATTGTCAAAGACTTGAAGTCTCTGGATGGAACTGGTAATGAAAAAAATTGCAATAAACATGAGTACTTTATAATACATTGTAGCAAGATACCATTGAAAAAGGTATGACTGGTCGAATAAATCAATTTGCCTTGGTTTTCATGGAGATTACCAATCAATTTTGTTGGTTCAATAACTGTAATGTCATCTGAAAAGTTGTTTATCATCAAAAAAGTGAAAAAAGCTGTTACAACATCATTAGGACGTGAGAAGGGAATACACCGAAACTGGTAAAATGCCATTATACAACCCTGAGTTACAAAAGCAAAAATGATGTTGAAACTTTTTGAAGGCTATTACTGTCACAGAACTTACCAACTGTCTGATATTTTGTTAGTTTTGTTAGTATTGTGCACACAGTTAAATAAATCCATGAAAAACTGTTTCAGGCAATACATTCTTCTGTGAGAACACACAGCTTTAGTCAGAAAGTGGCTCTAATGGACATGATATACCAGTAATCAACATGCTAAACACTGAACTGAGAAACAATTACACTTGTTAAGAAAATTTTATTTCTCTTGGGCTAGTTAAACAAGCAACATTTTCGTTCATGTTGATTAATGAAATTGACCGGGATTGAAGAGACAATCAAGGGGGAAGGGAGTCTTGACAGTTACCCACACACAAGGAGTGACACACCCCTTACCTTAACATCACCTCCCCCAGGGACGTGATTAATATTCTCCAATGATCCAACACGACTGGACACTTTACTGAAGTAGCTTTTAACATTGTATGTTGGGATCTAAAAAATGTCCACTTTCAAATTTTAAAATATATTCTCAGAACCAAAACTGAATAAACAGCAAAATGTATCAAAAAATTAATATAAATAAAAATAAAAAATTGAGAGCAGCATGCAAGCATTCCTAAGGAGCACATTATATTTATTTAACCCTTGTTGTGAAAGAACAAAGTTTGTTTTCATTCTTCCACAGTTACTTTTTATTTTATCACTTCATGTACTGTAGATTCACTTTGCTTATTTCATTCATTTTTTGTCACATTTGAATTGTGATATTTGTTTCTGTTTTTGTTTAAATTTCAATGAATGATTCTTTAAGGATTCAAAGTATCAGTTATACACGCTGTTGACTTAATTGAAAGTGATTACCTGAAATGCTATATCAAGTGAACAATAAGCTTAAAGCTAAAATAACAGCTACTGCATATGGAAAAAAAGCTGAATATGGTCTTACTTTTGGTGACACGGGAACACAAAAATATTACAAACAAAAGAAAACAAAACATTGTTACATTACTTGGACTGCTGATTGTGACTTTATCCAGATTATCAGTGCATAAAACGTTAGTGTGATGTTTGGAAAATAAACTGAATAATATTAAAGCAACGCTCTGTAAATATTCAAAACTGACTATTGAATTTGTTATTGGGTGAAAACTTTACCAGAATTGATACAAACACATAGTTATCAAGATCCAATAAATCCATAATTCTGACACTTACCGTAACATCTCCACCTCCAGGCTGGTGATCAGCATTATCCAGTGAACCAATTCTTGCCTTGGCTTTGTCTTTGAATTCAAGTCTCTCATCAACTATCTGAAAAACAGAAAAAAAATGTTAATATCATCAACATCAGATATCCCTGCAAATATGCCAATTCAGTATCTCATTGTTACTGAGTAGATAGGTTTTTTCAATTTATCAGTTGGTATAATACCTATCATTTTTAGCAACATTACCTTTGACCTATTTTCATGAATTCATGATTCAATCACCCCTGCCTTTAGTCATCCCATGTATATGTATGATCATCACATTTCCATTTATGTTGCAGTTAATGAAGATAACAGCAAGAAGTTTGTTTGAATTTTACACATGAATATTCAGTTTTGCACTCAAAATGTACAGAACCTAGTCATCTAGCGAAGACATCACAGTCAGAACCTGACTCAGTTAAATCCCCATCCTAATGAAAAGGGGTTTATATAACTAAGCTATTGAAGTTGTTACATTTTTCTGACTGCAACTCCTCTACATGCTGTGGAGTTCATGAAGCGCTTGCATATACATACTCGCTATCATACATCATGGTACCTCTGCGTGGCACGGCTGTGTGTTACCTGCATTAGACGGCCTTTGGAGGCAGGCCGTATAACGCTGGTAACACACAGCCCTGCCACGCAGAGCTACCTGTCCTAGCCCTGCGTACGGGGCTGTATGTTCCCGGCGTTATATGGCTTCGCACCACCTGTATAACGCCAGTAACACACCCCTGCCACATAGAGCTAACATCGCAGTAGCCTTTGTCAGAGCAATTGTCATTGTAAACAAAGCAGTATATTAATTCTAATGATTCAGTACTTTCCTAATCTGGGAAAGTGCGCATTTTGGTTATACTTACTTTAACATTGCCTCCACCTGGTTGGTGATCAGCATGATCAAGTGAACCAATCCTGGCCTTGGCTCTATCTTTGAATTCTAATTTCTCATCATGGATCTAAAGAATCAGATTGACAGATATCAAGAAAAGTTCTGTTGTGATTAAAGACATCAAGAAACCCTGTAGGACACTTCCATCATCATGACATTTTCAACTCGCGATAGTAAACGTTATTTTCAATTACTTTACCTCTGCTAACATAGTTGCTATATAGTATTATTAATTTTTATTTTTTCTTTGTCAAAGTTGCATTTATGCTGTCAGTGAATTTCCCTTTTACCGTAACTGCACTGGAATGAATCCATGCATCGCAGTTTAAATTTTTTCATAATTTTTCAAGTAATTTGTCATTAGTGACAAATTTTAAGAGCAAAAATTTACATTCAGAGGTAATGACAGATTCACAATGCATTTCATTTTTGCATCAATTTGTTTCACAGAAATGTGGTCATCTCAATTTTCCCCCCTGATTACTTTGATGGTCAGCCATTTTGAAACGTTAAAACATTATGTATTTTCTGACTCTTTGAACCTCAGTAACTTCATATCAATCACGTCACATTACACAACGAGTGGTGTACTTCCAATGTTAACCACAGGTCAACAATAATGCAGTTTACACATTTCCAGGTTGAGTTGACAAGCTGAATAATGTGTAATGCAACATGCTTTGGGGAAAAGAACAAGAAACTGTAGTTGACATTCAAAACAAAAATAGTGAAAATATCATAAAAAGTTAGCATTAATGATCCTTTAATTATAGTGGTCTCAGTGTACTTGGGATCACTATGGGAATGTCATGCATTCCATCCTTTGTATTTAACATCTGGCAATATTATTTGTCAAAAGGTCAATAATTGTAATATTTATTATGTGCTTTATATTCTTCTCTTAGGGCATTTAAAGAAAATTCTTTGTTTGCCATCCTTGGCTTTTTTAAAAACCTACCAGCCAGCCAACCAAACACAGACAAAATACACAAGTATATTAACATAAGCTCATTTTTTAGCTCACATTTGGTGTACCAATGTGAGGTTATCTTATAAGCTGAATCAGTTCATTTGCATCTGATTTGCATGTCTGTATGTCTGTATATTTGTGGGTATGTGCGGATGTATGTCCGTCACACACAAAGGCTTCCATACCGCCAAAGCTACCATCTCAGTATTTGGTGTACAGGTAGATGCAGGGGTTGAGATGTGAATTTGTTCAAATGAACACATCAGTGTCAAAAATGTGCAAATGAGGTAAGAAAAAGTGAAATCCTGCAAATGTGCAGGAGGCATACCAGTGAGAAACAGGCAAACTCCACTGATCTTGACTCATTTCCTGTCATTGTTTATGAACTGTTACATATTAACAGACCAGCTGCAACCATAGACAGTAGATGGGGGAAGACCGTTTATACTAAACTAAGAGGGGCTTGTTTCTGCTATGCATGTTGCTAAAGTTGACCTCTAGTACCTAAAGTTAAACCTTAATTACTTTTGTCATTCTTGTTTTTCTGGTTTAAATATTTCTTGTTGTTTTTCTGGTTGTACTCTGCAGAAATCAATGCCATAACATCAACGTAGAATTTTCCTCCACTGAACAGATAGAAACAACATTTATTGTTGATCATTGGTAACCCATACTGGTATACCAATTCTGATCAAATTTGAGCGACACCGCATAATTGCGGTATTTTTATTTGGTTTCTTTTGCAAAAAAAAATATTTTTATTTGTAATAGTGTTAACAATGTGTTTGTTTTCTTAATTTTAACTGAAAACCTACCAGCACACGGACAGCAAACAAAATACTTTATTTAAAGCACCTTACGTATCAAACACACATTACTTACAATACTATTCCCTATTCAGTTCACCAACACTGCCTGTCTCAGTGAGACTGCAGCTGATAAAAACCACCTGCATTTACTTTTGGCAAATTATGATGCACACTGCATACTTATTAAAAGTTTAAAACACCTAACAACTGAGTTGTTTATCATAATTATTCTCCTTTAAAATAACATATATGTTCAGTATAGATATGATAAAAAGCCCGAAAAATATCAAATGTGGCTATTTAACTCTATTCTGTTAATACAAGTGGGATATTTGTGAGGTTTGTTATGAGAGAAATAAACTTTCAGGGGGAATGGGATTGATGAGAGTTACCCACACACAAGGAGTGACACACCCCTTACCTTGGCATCACCTCCCCCAGGGAGGTGATTAATATTCTCCAATGATCCAACACGACTGGACACTTTACTGAAGTAGCGTTTAAAATTGTACGTTCGGATCTAAAAAATATTCACTTTTTAAATATTGGTTTATATAGTGTGTGACATGAAAATTGCACTCAACAAAGTTTAGTCATCTGGAAAAATGGAACAACATTAAACCTTTGTTACAAACTGAGTTAAATATCCCTATTATACAATTATAAAGTTAAACATTCGGGTATATAATAGTTAGACATAATAGCTTACTTATTTTGTAAGGTGTACTGGAATGTTTGTTTAAATACAAAGCATGCTCTCAGGTATTGTACTTGGGATTACTTCAGGAATACCACGTTGCCATCCATTGTATTTAACATAATATTGAACATTGCATTTCTTAGAGCTGTCACAAAGGTTAGTAGCTGTAATATTTGTAATGTCCTTTTTTATCCTTTGTATCAAACTTAAGTTTTTATACTATTTTAATGCAGTTCATCACACAGCAGCTTATCTCAGTGATGTGCTGTAATTGGTATTGCAGACAAAAACAGTCTTTGGTTTGCTAAATTTTTATTCCCACTGTGAGCTCATCAGAAGTTTTAAACATGTAGAAATTGAGGTGTTCATCATAATTCAATCTCAATATGATGACAAGCTTACTTTCTTGATATGTAGATGTTTTAAATGTAACATAGGGTTTGGTATACATACACAAAGAAGCTGGAAAAAATGTCAAATCTTACTATTAACACTATTCTATTAATGTGAATTGTATATTTATAAGTTTGATATGGGAGAAAAAAGTAAACTTGCAAGAGGAAGGGGAGTCTTGACAATTACCCACACAAAGGGAGTGACACACCCCTTACCTTGGCATCACCTCCCCCAGGGATGTGATTAATATTCTCCAATGATCCAATACGACTGGACACTTTACTCATGGAGCGTTTAACATTGTACGTTCGGATCTAAAAAAATATTCACTTTTTAAATATTGTTTATATAGTGTGTGGCATGAAAATTGCACTAAAGCAAAGTTTAGTCATCTGGAAAAATGGAACAACATTAAACCTTTGTTACAAACTGAGTTAAATATCCCTACTTTACAATTATAAATTTAAACATTCGGGTATATAATGGTTAGACATAATAGCTTTCTATTTTGTGAGGTGTACTGGAATGTTTGTCAATTACAAAGCATGCTCTCAGGTATTGTACTTGGGATTACTTCAGGAATATCATATGTTGCCATCCATTGTATTTAACCCTTTGAGCGCTGTAATTTTTCCCACCAAAATTTTAGTGCAATAGTTTGCAAATTGTATGAATTTTTCTGTAATTTTTTGATAATTTTGGACCAAATGGAAATCATATTTCCTTGGCTTCAATTCTTTATCAAAATTTTGGCAAAAATCTGAAAAAAAATTGACTGAGGTATATTCTGTAAAGGCAACAAAAATTGACTTTGGCGCTCAAAGGGTTATCATGATATTGAACATTGCATTCTGTTGTCACAACGGTTAGTAGCTGTAATATTTGTAATGTTCTTTTTTATCCTTTGTATCAAACTTAAGTTTTTATACTATTTTAATGTAGTTCCTCAACACAGCCTATCTCAGTAATGAGTCTTAATTTGTACTGAAGACAAAAAACAGTCTTTGGTTTGCTAAATTTTTATTCACACTGTGTGCTCATTAGAAGTTTTAAAAATGTAGAAACTGAGGTGTTCATCATAATTCAATCTCCATATGATGACAAGCTTACTTTCTTGATATGTAGATGTTTTAAATGTAACATAGGGTTTGGTATACATACACAAAGAAGCTGGAAAAAATGTCAAATCTTACTATTAACACTATTCTATTAATGTGAATTGTATATTTATAAGTTTGATATGGGAGAAAAAAGTAAACTTGCAAGAGGAAGGGGAGTCTTGACAATTACCCACACAAAGGGAGTGACACACCCCTTACCTTGGCATCACCTCCCCCAGGGATGTGATTAATATTCTCCAATGATCCAATACGACTGGACACTTTACTCATGGAGCGTTTAAAATTGTACGTTCGGATCTAAAAAAATTCACTTTTTATTGTGGAATTTAATATACAATATGAAATTGCAATTTAAAGACTTTAAAATGAAGTTTAATGTTTATTTAAAATCACAACAAAAATGAAACGATTAAAGTAAATTTTTTTCACAAAAATTAAAATTATAATCATGCAGCGTTATGTTTAGCGTATAATAATTTTGGTTGATGGTATATAAATTGCACATAATAAACAACTTACACTATCATTGCTATTTAGGGATTTTATGATGACATGTTGTCCATTACACAAAGCTATTATGTCAATTCAATCTTTTGTGGTTGGTGAACTTTTCTCATTACAACATGCACCAACTGAGGTATGCTTTTAAAAGTTAATTCTGAATAAAACAGATTAAACCTAAAAACAGAAATGTAAAAAGTCCACAATTTTTTATTAGATTAACGGCAGTAACAAGTTTGTTTACTTCTACTAGTGCTTTCATTATGAAAAAAATTCAAATTTCAAAGTTGATCTATAAATATTTATTATTTATATTACTCATTATCATTGGATTTGCATACACAACCCTTTCTCAATAATGGTTTGGCCCAAACTATTTTTTGTCAATGGCGAGTGTGGATCATGTTTACTGGCCATTGAGCATGAACAGATAAAGTAATACTCAACCACACACTTTGCATAAGAAAATCCTATCACACAACAGTTCAAGCATCAGGCCAAACAAAAAAGATATGCGTTTCTGGTAAGCCGACCTGCCCTAGAAAACCTGCTGGCCCTCAACATTTTTTTCGTATTTTCAAAAATTTTGAGTACAAAAAGGAAGGTAAAAAATTTCCTCTGACCTACCTCCCTACCCTATTTTCAAAGGCATGTTACTGGAAACTCATATATTTTTTATTTGGCCTTATAAATGTTGTTACTCACAGTGACATCTCCACCTCCAGGTTGGTGGTCAGCATACTCCAGGGAACCAATTCTTGCACGGGCTTTTTCTTTGAATTCAAGTTTCTCATCTCGTATCTGTTAATTATGAAAAAAAACCTTCTTTTTCACAATCAGCATAAAATAAAATATCGGACAAAGACACAGACATTACTGACAAGTTTGCAACAGAATTTTTTTTTCTCATCGACATCAGGACCTTTTGGAATCCACTTTAAAATTAGCAGCTTGGTACATAGGTTTCACAAAAATCTCATAATTTTGAAACAAAAAACAAATGGTCTATGTTTCATTAATTACAGAATTGAAATGTGAATATTTTCTGGCATTTCCAATGAAAAATACATCTCTATTAAACAGGAAACTTTGAGCAAGATAACCATCAGCTCCCATTAAAATAAGAAACTCTTGATTTTCCCATTTTTCCCTTTTGGCGTGATAACTATGATAATTTTCTCAGTTATTTTAAGTTTCTTCACTCACCTTGACCAGTCCACCGCCTGGACTATGCTCTATATTATCCTTGGAACCAACCTTACTGGCAGCTTTTTCTTTGAATTCAAGTTTGTGGCTTTCAATCTTGAAGTGAAAATAGAAGATTGAAACATGAGAAAACTCACAAAAACTTTGCAGAACTTGTTGCTAAGTATTCTTCTCTTCATTCTAAGAAAGGAATAAAGTACAAATTAAGGCCCTGATCTAGATAGCTCTGCTTCTTTGTGAAAAGGAACTGATTCACTGAATGTTGCAACGGGGGAACAATACATAGAGAGAGTTTATGGAAGGATTATACATAAATAATGCTAACATTGAACCTAATAATTAGAAAAACACACCACAGTATTATGGGATACCATTTCTTTGGGGACTTGATGTACATTTTAAACTTTACATGTATGGCAGGATCCTGTAGAATTATGTGTCAGGGTTTCTTAAATCTTTTATGAAGTTGCATGCTGTGACTTGTGGTGATGAATTTCATGAAGATAGCCATGTATCTGTGTATATGTGTGACTTCATGTGTGTGTATGTTTGTGTTTGTGTACATAATATGAGATGTGAGTGGTATGGTATGGGGAGAATGCATGCACTATGTAAGTATGTGAGAGAAATACAAATGCAAGGATAAAGATGAAAGAGGAAATAATGCTTGGACCTATAGAAACAGAAAAACAATCTCAGTAACCTTGGTAACCAAATCTTTGTCACCAATTGTACAAACCTCCTGTTTTTTCCTACCTTGACGGTTCCACCACCGGGTTTGTGATCAATGTAATCTTTTGAACCGACTTTACTCTGAGCTTTCTCTTTAAAGTCAAGTTTACGATTTTCAATCTGGCATGGACAGAAACAACCGTGGTCCAGCCATTATTAAAATGAAATTGATTCCACACTGAAGGATATTTTTTATCTCTAAGCAATCAAAACTAGTTGTAGCAGCATGTAATTTCCATGCACATTGTCTATATGCAACTGGAAATGTTGTCTAAATTGCCATCTGTTCAATTCATGGATAGCGACGGTATTATTTCTTTGATATATCTTACAGTGCTTTTGTTTTGTAAACCAGATTCAAAATATACTAGACACCAAAGTTTTCCACCAATTGTTTTGTAATTTTTTTCGCAAAGCAGTATTTTGTAATCACATTTTCAAAACCTCATGACTTTCACCCCTTTCAAAGTCCACAGGTCATACCAGTAACTGAAAACAATGTTGTTTCACCAAAGCTGTGAGGTGAAGAAGTAAACAGTTTCCCAGAGTGTAAACACAGGACGGTTATCGTAACCTTTATGACTAATGGATGGGTCAAGAATTTACAAATCATAATAACACATTCCATTTGGTAACAGCTCACACACTCACATGAACTAAAAATCATGAAAAATGCTGAAATCTACACAGTTTTCACTAAAACTAGTTACCATGGAAACAAACCTCACAAAGGTCCTACCTTGACGGTTCCACCACCGGGTTTGTGATCAATGTAATCTTTTGAACCGACTTTACTCTGAGCTTTCTCTTTAAAGTCAAGTTTACGATTTTCAATCTGGCATGGAGAGAAACAACCGTGATGTAAAAATATTACTAATGATGAAATTTCTACTCTTAATGATTTCATTGGAAACTAAATATTGAAATCTTTCATACATACCAATGTATATATTAAGGCTGATTTTGAAAAAATTACAAACATGTTATTACTGTGATAGCCTTTGCAACTAACACACAAATGTTCTCTCACTGTATTTCATATGAAGTTTCTTAGTAATTTGATATTTTGTTTTTAATTTGTAAATTTGCATGGGTTTGTTTTGTCATGTTTTTGGTTCTTTGACACATCTGCTTATCAATCTTCCATGTATTTATTTATTTATGTTATCTTTATAGCTAATTTCAACGCATGCACTATACACATCAATATCGACACATTTATCATACACACTACACATACATACTGACACATATAATCCAAAATACTGAACACTTCAGAACATTTCCTTTTAAAACCAAACCAGTACCTCCTATGCAATTTGATACATGCATTCCTTACAACTTTTAAAGTTAAAATTTACTTGAAGTTGCAACAATTGTCAGTGGACTTCTAGATGGGCAGAGACTGGCAGCTACAATAAAACACCCTCTTCACGGTAGCATATCACTCACGTACAATGTATCAACTGTCATTTTAATACATACGATGATGATACTTGTTGAGTGTGTGCTTGTGCTTGACCATTGCATCAAATGTTATTTGCATCTGTTCATATACAATTGATAGACAATATAAATAAACCTTGCTGTTATGTGTTTTCTCGGAAATGATAGCTGTCAGTCACGGCCAAACCACAGGTCACTTATAATTGTTGTATTAAGGTAGTAGTATGCGCCTCGAAAGTAAAAGACTTAAACTTTCGCTCCAATTTTCCTCAAGGAATCTTTCAACCATTCACTTCCAAAATCAAGAATAAAAATTAGGGGTCACAGTGCAAATTTTGGTACAAGAGAGATAGATTACCCAAGGTTTACCGATACTTGAATCACAAAATGGCCGCCATCCCTGTGTTAACTCTAATAACAATAAAAGTCCCGACAATAATGACAATAAAAGTCCTGAGGCACATTCTATCTTAATTTTGAGTAAATTTGAAGAGTCCCAGTTGTCTCAGCTGACAATAAGCAATCCGACAGATGTAAAGACATAAGTGCATGTCTTACCTTGACTTGACCACCTCCTGGTGAATAGTCAATGTAATCTTTAGAGCCTACTTTACTCTGAGCTTTTTCCTTGAAGTCAAGTTTCCTTGTTTCAATCTTTACTGTGCCTCCTCCTGGGCTGTGTGTAATGTTGGCTTTCGATCCAACGCGAGATGTCGCTGTCTCACGGAAATTCACCTTCTCTTGTTTAATCTTACAATAAATGAAAAAAATATTTGATCTCATCATAGATTGATGAAAGTGTAATGCACAGTCATTTGTTATTGTAGTTTTGTCCGTTACCTGTGCTCTATGTTGACAAGAATTTTTCATAGTAAGGCTGCCATCTTTTGATGTAATAATTGCTGACCTCATTTGATGTGAAAGGTTAAAGGTCATTGGAGCATTATCCTACTCTGGAATTGCACTCTGGAAAGTTTTCCTAAAGTAGAGATCATGAACATTCCATGCAACCATGGTGCAACCAAAGGATCTGGAATCAAATGAGCTATGAGAGAAGAGTGGACAGGAAAGTGTAAAGGATGAGGTTCTGAAAAGGAAGAGAGATTTGGAAAAACAGAGAATGAGGGTTAGAGGATCTGAGAGAGGAAATATGGAAAGTGTACCATAGTTAATGTGTTAGCAATGTCAGAGAGGTAAGTACATAAATTAGTATATTTGGATAGTCACAAGCAATTTTATACAGAAAGTGAGTTTGCTTCTTGAAAGGTCAGGACATAAAAAAAAAAACTTTTTCCTAGAGGAATGCTAAAATTAGGGTTGAATCACACAAATATGCTGTGGCTACTCTGCTCCTACCATCTGTATATCTGAATTTGCATATTTGAAATCTTACACAAGGATATGAATACATGAAGCACATATCTCTATGACAATGGATTGCCCAATAACATTTATAAATCTCAGAGTACTGCATACTGGCAATCAGATCCTTTCAAAACTTTCAAAAATTCATGTGTACTTGTTTTTATCGTTCTGCAATGTTTGTATTTAGAATTTGTATGTCTTTTTGTGCACATTTTTTGTCCCTTGGGGAGTAAATTTTTTTTAATATTATGTCAGTGTTTTCTCATCTGAAAGGGGCTGTCTTTTGGCACTTTGATGGGTAAATAAATAAATAAATAAATAAATGAATAAACAAAAACTATTTTCTGATGGACCGTAAATGGTCATGATGTAGGAGACAGGTAGACCACATAAGGCCAAAAAAAAAAAGAAATGTTTCTGGTCAGGTCTTTCTCTAAAAAAATGGTGCGGCGATGCGCATTTTATTTTTTTTTTTTTTATTTTTCCTCGAGGGAGGGAGGAGGGTCAGTTTTTATTGTTTTATCAATATAGTCACATATATACTGTTCATGCAGTCACTGATCATGCCCCCAAAAGAATTTTCTCTTTCTCTTCAGCCATTTTGGTTTGGTGTCAGCCACGGCCGCCGGCCACAAACAGAAAAAAAAAGGTGACGCGATGTTGTTCAAGTGACACGCGCGCTGACCAGAAACATTTTTTTTTTTTTGGCCTAAAAGTACTTTAATTATCTAAGGTACTATATGTATGGGATAATATGAAATAAAACAAACAATGAAACACATGAAATTTCAATGTTAGTAACAGACAAAACTATTGAAATGGGACAGAAGGGATGTCGCTCTGAAAGGAGTAAAAATGTTTTCAGAGCATTTTGCAGTTATATGTACTGTTTGGATGGCATGATACTTTCTCATTCTGTCAATTTTGAACCAATTCGATCTCTGTATTTGTGAGACTTTTGACCTGTGGTATCATCAAAATGAACGTGATGCAGAATTTATCGAAGAGATTCATTCTACTGAACAAAACAGAGTGACAGCAGCTGCGGGGATGTAAGTCACATGATCAGAATGCGTTCCGAGAAACAAAATACATTGAAATTTACAACTCACTCGTTGAGGGCGCTCTCGGATTAATCCCAACTCTCTGCATTTATTATGCTCTCCTGACAGAATATTTAGCCGGTTTGTTCTGGATTTTTGTGTTCACTTGACTCTTCACTGGCAATGGTTCTGTCTGACACAGACATTTTTTCACTTGTTTCGCCAAAGCATTTGTGACAAATCAAAGCATAAAGTAAAACCTGGAGGACGTAACGTTGTTGCAATTTGCTGACTCAAGAACGCAATTAAACTTCTGAGTTTATTTTGAGGAAAAGATAAACACACTCCTTTACATGTTCCACTTTAAGACACTCAGCACTACCTTGACATTACCACCACCGGGTGTGTGATCTGCACGATCTAGTGAACCTATCCTACTGGATGCTTTGTCCTTGAAATCTAATTTGCGATTTTCGATCTGCAATCAAGGAAAATAGGTTGGAAAGAAAAAAAAGGAAAAATTTCATGTTAACACCAATGCTGCAAGTCATGAGGAAATAGAAGTAATTTTGAGATATGAGGAATTTAAAACTTCTCACAACCAAAACTGCAGAAGCTAGAGACACATGCAGTATTTTTTCACAGTTTCTGGAACGATTTTATTACCCTGTTTAAACATTTCTAGGTTTCTGATGTCATTAGACTTTCCATACTGTAGTTCCAGATTCAGCTATCCAATTTCCCAGTATGAACAAAAACAAAATGGCTATAACATGATAACAAAGTGAGGTAGTGGATTGCAAGTGAGAAAAAGGTTGTCCTAAGGCCTATGGAGAGTTTTCTAACAGTGGAAGAAATAGTTTATTTGACTAAACAAAAAGCACACTTGAGTGATTACCTTGACTTGACCTCCACCTGGGGTGTGATCAGCTTGGTCCAATGAACCTATCCTACTCCTCGCTTTCCCTTTGAAATCTAATTTACGATTTTCTATCTAAACATGGAAGAGAAGTTGTTCAAAATAGAATTGTGAGTAAATTTGTCTTCTACAAGGAAAAACTTGTTGCTGTTAATGAATTTTTTTTAATTTTTTTGACTCACACTCACACACATTAAAATCAGTGTGAACTCAAACAATTCATCATTAAAACCACAATAAATTATAAAATTGTGGCAAAAGATTTCACCATCAGGAATAGGGATGTTTCGGTGAAACTGTTTTACTGGAGCTTCTCTGTAACTGGTAGGGTGACTGAATAAAGATGGCACGTGTTTCGAGTTGTGAAATAGAAATATAACTCATATCACACAGAGGGAACAACATTTCATTTTATACGGTATTGACAATTTTGCATTATTACTGATAACTGGCCTCCAAACAAACATTATGCAGTAAGGAATATGAAACATGATATGATATCTTATGGTCAGACCTGGGGTATAGCATCAGAGATCAAATTTGTCACCCATATATACGCACATTTTTTTTTTGCTTATACTTTATATACCAATAATAATTTTATGTTGATTTAGTAACGATTTCAGGACTATTATGAACTGATGCAGAGAACGGATATCTTAATTTTCTTTTCACTCCATCAAGAAAAATAAATAAATAAATAATAAATAAATAAATAAATAAATTTCCGTACCTTGACCTGTCCGCCACCTGCTTTGTGTTGAATTTTATCCATAGATCCAATACGACTCTCTGCTTTCACCTCCACTTTCTGGTTCACAATTTTCACATTTCCGCCACCTGTAGACAAGTTTCAACATTTTATAAAATCTGTAAACGTCTGAATGAGCTAAGTATTCAAGATATTTGTAAGTTTCCGCCTCTTGAGATTGAAAGGTATAGTGTTTTTGATCTACAAAGCTTCTCCCATGTTGGAAATCCCAAAGCCTCTTTGTGGGGATGACCTTCGGGGTCATATCAGGTCACAGGTCACAAATCATGGCATGGTAGTGCTTGAAGTTGAAATGAACGTCATACATAGCACAGGCTCTAGAGTCAATGCAGGCGAACCGCTAGCCGCCATTGATTTTTATTGTATCAGTGGCGGCTAGCGGTTCGCCTGCATTGACTCTAGAGCCTGTGATACATACAACCGAGGATGGAAAATATTCAGCGAACACTCACCAGGTCGGTGAACAGCATTGTCCATGGAACCACATCTTGACGTTACTTTGCTGTAATCTTTCTTGTCTGTAAATATTTTCACCTGGAATTTATAATGAGGATGAAGTCGAAGGTAAGTATAAGTAACATTCGTCAGTATACTATAGTATGCTGTACTTGTGACGTGAGCCGATGCGAATTTTCACCGAATTGAAGCAGAAATTCGCGTTCTTCATGGCATAGAGGGGTGATTTTCGGTAGAAAATTGTGGTGAAAGAGGGACTATACCAGGCGAGATGGTATGATTTCGGACGTATCTCAAATCTCAATACTTTTCCTTGCGGTATAGAGAGTTCCAAAATTTATTATAAAAAAACTCTCGCTGCTTCATGCTTAAAAAGATGCTTTATCACAAAAATGTATGAAGTAAAAATGTGAGTTGGAATCATCAGAAATATGTAAATGTGTAACTTTCCATCTGTGCAACTACCTACCTATTTATATATATATATATATATATATATATATATATATATATATATATATATATATATATATATATATATATATAATATATATATATATATATATATATATATATATATATACATATATATATATATATATATATATATATATATATTATATATATTATATATATATATATATATATGTATGTATATATATATATACCACACCACATAAACACCACATATACCACATAAACACCACTCCAACCTACTTTCCTAGAATTTAGTCATTTAAGTCAAAAAGTTGCCAATTTGCAAGTTCAGTAGCAGGTCGAATTCTATCGTTTAAAATGAATATTTACTGATATCCATCATTACTTTGGATTTCTTTCATATATACTTAAAATTGTGCCGCCATGATTGAACTGAACATTACTCGCATTATTCTTGATAACATATTGATTTGAATTTGACAAAGTTTGATGACTACACGTGTTAATGACTCTGAGACTATTCAAATGATGCAACAGACAAGTTCTTTCATGTATTCAAAAATCTGCTGTTGTGGTGGGACTGTGTGTTTATCTTTGATGAAACAGTGATTGTGGTAAACATATGATGACTGTTCTTGATGGTCAGACACATGTAACGTTAAATTACATCACTCCATTTTCCTTTATCAATCCGCAATGTTCCGTTTTCTTTGAATCTTACGCCAGTGATAATAATTCTGTTTCCTGCCATTTTTCTTGTACTTCATGACAACAGCCAATCTGGTTAAAATCAGATTTGGAGACAGTGACGTTTCTCATTGGCTGATAGTCGCGTAGTGCGGCGACTATCAGCTAACGATAACAGCAAAGAACAAGCAAAGGGGGAAATGTTGCCATCTCTACCTCTGATTTTAATCAAATTGTACGATAACTGACTTTTCATCATGTCATGTGTTTGAACACACTACAACAATGAATGGTGCTGTTTCTCTGGTCAGCACATTGCATTGACACCAATGTAAACCTGAAATCAATAAAATCTTTTACACCTCAATTTCCGATGAAAAGAACTAATTGTTCACTGTGTCAGAAGAAGATGTGCCTTCAGTGTGACAGCAGAGACAATAAGGCATTCATTGAGTACACACATGTGTTTATCACATGTAAAACATTGATTTTTTTATTTTGATAACAGTATGCACAGCTGGTTTTGTGGATGGCAATTATGTTGGCTTTTTGAAATTGATACTATATCATGTACAACAACTATTGGCTTAAATCACAATGTCATAAGCACATTCATCTACAATATGAACAGCGTAACTGACAATGTAGTTTAAATTTTCATATCCTATGATCAATATACCCTCTCACTCATGGGATTTCTTAACTCTCTTTAAAGAAGTACTTGGATTTTATGTCTATCAACTCATGCAATAAGTAAAAATTATCTTGGGGCAAAGAAAAGATTCTTGCGTCAACTTGACACATCAATTTAGCTCACATGACAAACTGCCATGAGATTATTGCTACCCTTGAAGACCTCTGAGGTTTACTAATGTATGTGCATGTTGGAAGTTGAAAGACTTCAACACAAATACTGAACTTCTGTTGTTGCATAATTGATGACAAGTTGATAAAATGTTAATGCTGCCATAGAACACCCTTCAGTCAGATGTGACACTCTGATATGTAAGTTACAGTGGTTTGTGTCAAGGGCAGTCAGCAAATTTACCAGGCGTTTTCCACAGCAATTTACCCAGAATTCCTTGTAATATCAAGGAAAAAGGATAATAAAATTTTTATTCGGGTAGAAATACTGCAATGTTTCCAGGATGGCTTTGTAAGCTATCTGTCATCCAATATTCATGCATTAGTTCTGAATTGCATCTTACATACCTTGTGGGGAAAACATTTTTTGAAGTTTGAGTGGCTGAAGTTTTCACACCAGGCATTTATTTTCGGTTTTGAAATTGGATATAGCTTCAGTGTTTTTGACACAAACTCTGGCCTTTATACCATAGAGTGAGGGATCTCTTATTTACAGTGTATTTTCAGAAAAGCATACACAAGGAGATGTCGATGGAGGTACTGTTTATTCAACGACATGATCACAAGGCTAATTCACGAAGACTGAAATGAATCCTGGTACTCACACTGCCTCCGCCAGGTTTGTGTTTCATGTAGTCAGTCGACCCAATCTTGGACTTCACATTCTTGACGTCGGGAGACTTACTTGGACTCTGCCGCCTCTCGGAACTCTCTGAAGAGCCTGTTGCAAATACGAATAGACATAAATCAATATTTTTTCCCACTCACATTTTAGAAACTCGTCTTTCGAAAAGACACTGGACAAGCAGAATCAATTAATTCTTACCATAGTTGTAAGCTAAGTTATACAGAGTGTGCAAGTCCATACTCTAATCATGGTCCATACTCTAATCATGTTGGCAGGTTTGTTAGAAGGCTACGTTGCCTGCGTACATAGTTCCCTATCATCTGTTTCCTATTGTTCTGCCGTTCTCTATGGATCACCTGTGTTACTGTTTGAGCGTGCTATTTCATTCCTCCACTTGGCTTTATTCTGATTGTTTGTTGAGTGCAACCAGATATTTGCATGTAACCAGGAGAGGTTTAACAATGTATCTATTTACCAAGGGCACTGTATGCCCACCAACAGGGGCAGCTTATCTACAAATAATACTTTGAAACTGATTACTGAACCTTTACTGACACGGTTTAAACTTTGACAACATACCTATCAGTACACAAGATCTCTATTCTTAACTTCTAATCAATGACAGGTAATACAATAATTAATATCTGTTTTGGAGGAATTTATAAATGGATTGTGAGTTATGAATGTAATGTACAAGCTAACGGAGGTTGGACATATTTTAGAAACTATAAAATAGTGTCTTCCATTTAATATTTGAGATTAATAATGAGGTTTGGTTGGGTGTGTGATTTCTTTGGTATTTTTTTAATGGAATTAAAAACATATATGATATAGTTGCATAATTAAGATATTTATCTTTAATTGTAATCTTTTTAAATTTTTAAGTTGGAGTCAGACCATGCAAATCATGACTTCAGTATTCTGAGGCTGTCTTACTGGATCCTTTTCTCGGTTGTGCGCTGACAGCTCGTCTTGGTGATGTGTTTCCAGCGTTGATGGGCGCGGTGTGCGCGCTTGCAGGTCGTCGCGGGATTCCACTTGTTACATTCGGTGAAGCAGCAGCGCTAGCCGGTCGTCTTGGCGATGCACTTCCTCCTGGTTTCTGGCCAGCTTTATTTACATCAGCCTGTTGATGAAACGCAGAACAAAAATTAAAATTCCCATCTATGCGTCAATATTTCATGAATATCATGAAAGACTTATATTAAACCAGGGTGGAAAAAATGCATCGTCACAATTCAGTGAGGTTGCTGTCAACCTTCAGGTCTTGGCATAACCTTTTCAGCACCATGGTTTGGCCCAAACCCATTGTTATCAATGTTAATTGTGGATCAGTGTACAGGGAATTGGGGATGAACAGCTCATTTTCATCGCAAAATTTTGGTACAATCCTATAGTTTGTAAGGACAAGTGAGATCTCCTTTGAGGAAAATTGAGTAAGAGAGGGCAGCCGGGGAGAAAACTTTTAAAGAATAGCTGTTATGTTTTCACATCAGTGATGTTTTCAAAATGTTCACTTTTTCTTATAAACTATTTGTTGTACCAAAATTTTGCGATGAAATCATAACGTTTGTGCCATTGTAACTTTTTTGGGATGGGTAATAGCTACCAGGCTATTGGATTTGTGTCAGTAAGATCAAGTCAGTACTTTTATAGGATGTGCTAGGTGAGCTAGGCTGAAAAACTTCCCTAGAGTTGTGACCTAGATTTGTGACTCAAACCATGGTAACATTGGATCAACTATAGTCAGCCATTTTGCCCAAGAACATTATGAACAAGGTTACCATCATAGTTGTTAAAAGTAAACTAAATGTGACATGTAGCCATCCTCTACGACATTCCTAAGACATCTTGCTGTTCTTGACCAGTGCATTACTGACGTGAACTGTGATATTTTACTTTTGGATCAGCTAAACAGACAGACAAACAGACAGTGTATATTAAGTGCTTGGACCATCTTTCCTCCTTTTTATGGGTTAGATGTCAAAAGTTATACAAAAGTTCAACAGCTGGGCCCAAAGTTCTTCACCACCAAATTTTATCTGATTTTCCTTTATTTTTTCCTAACAGTTTCAGCATATCTAGTACACAAGTTGTAAATTAGATAGATGAAAACAATATTCACATGTCACGCATCAATTAGAATACAATTTGATTATTTATTTCCTTTAATATTAAAAAAAATAATTTTCATATTTTATATTCATTTAATATATAACAATTAATTTCATCCAAAAGATTGTCATCAATCTTTTAAAACAAGCTCCTTTTACCTCTCAAAATATTTGAAAATGTATTATTAGATTAATCATATTAAAATTTCATACTTTGTGATAAATTGATATTAGGATATCATATAAAAATTCAATACTTTATGATGAATTGCTATTATGATGTAGACATTACCAATATGTTAAATTGGATGTAAATTTCAAAGTACACTTCCAACATATTTGCCAAGATAGGATGATAACTGACATGTGAAAATTGAAAACCTGACAGGGTCAGATAAAATATTTCGCTAAATTTTCATAATCAGGTCTGCCATTGACATTGTCCGATATCAATGTAACACTTTTGTCAGTAAAATGTACTCGATTTATTCTTCTGACTAAACTGTGTGCAGCAGATCTGTACTGAAT
Organism: Ptychodera flava; assembly: GCF_041260155.1. NCBI lineage: Eukaryota > Metazoa > Hemichordata > Enteropneusta > Ptychoderidae > Ptychodera > Ptychodera flava. The sequence goes on along the minus strand of NC_091945.1, from coordinate 11,162,512 downwards.
AGTTTTGTTGAGAAATTGGGGCATCGTTGAGGCTTAAGATCAGCTTTACCATATTTAGCATGGATTTCCAAAGACCTATCCAGTCAGATGCTGGGCTATTTATACTGAAATTTATTGCAAACAGAGATTAACATGGCAACAGAGCGTTTACCCAAATGTCAAGCATGGTACTTAGTGTCATAGCCTGGACTCGGGGTTCCTGGCTTGTTTTGAGTAATTGTCAATCTTCTCTCAACTGTACGTCATCAGCAATTTTTCTCAGTATATTTCATAAAAGCTTCACATCTTATGATTTTTGTTTAATTTCAAGACATCTTCCTTCCTTTTTGTCACAGTTTTCACATCTTCTTGCCACATTTCTCACTCTGAAAACCTTATCATCATACATTTTCATTGCTCGTCAGCATTCGATGAAGAGGACTGCTAAAAGGATTTCAAACACTAATTCTGAGTTATGGAGTTTGCAATGTGATACCTACATACAATAATTCATTTACCATTCCCCAGAAATAAATTGTGCTGCTCTCTGGTATTTTTGGGGATTGAAACTGGAAAAAAATAAATCTAATAAACTTATAAAGGGACAGTGGTGGCAATTTTTTATGATATTTTCACAATTTCTGTTCCAGAAAACGAGTATAGTTGCTAAGTCTACTTAGGAAGTATGTTGAAACACAAAGTATAAGTATCACCGAGATAACTTATTGTGAACTACCGGAATATGCCATGTAATTGTTTACAAATGAATTCTAGACTAGAATTCAGTTGTCAAAAATAACATTTAACATGTAGCTATCACACACACACACACACACACACACACACACAGACACACAGACATACACACACACAAATACACGCATACATACAGGCTGTATTGACGAGCTGAACAAGAGGCATCCCAATGTAATTTTGAGAGTAGAACAAGAGACACTGTGTTACGCATGTAAACATCAATATTTTGTTTGCATTAATCAAATTTTGTTGTTTTTGTACACAACTAATTAAGCCTCGTTATTTGAAGAGTTGGTTGTGATAATTTTAGGATCATAAAGAAGAAATAGAACAATTGAATATTAAAAGGCCCTCTATTAAAAAGGAAACATTTCTGAATTATCAACTTTGCCAGGCAGCATTGTGGTCAGAATTTAATTCAGTTTTGCAATATTTAGATCATAAAGAAGAAAAAGAATGATTTGATATCAAAGTATTCCTGATTATGATTCAGTAAAGAGTTAGAAATCCGACAGTGTTCAACTTTGAACCCCAGGTGTACAACTATGGTTTGGCCCAATCCAATTGCTTTCAATGATGCTGCTGACAGAATGGGAGTTAAAGGGCATGTAACATTTTCCTGCAGGGCCAGCCAAGTCAACAAATAGAGTCCTTCTGAATTGGCATGATAATTGAATTCGTCACTCTGTACATCAATTGCAGGTAGACTGTAATCACTTCGGCAGTTCCCAAGGGTATAAAGTCACCTCTGTTTGACATTCTGGTATTACCCTATAGTTTATTCATAAATGATGATGAATATTTAAAAATTTACAGAATCTCAATGTGAAAGGATAAAATAAATGTGAGCATGTAGAAACAAAATGAGGAGGTCATTGTTAAACTCAGACTATGTCAGCAGTACTTTTTTTCCAAAAATTATGAGCTTTTATGCTTCACATGGTCTACATTGCATGTGTCCCTCGTTAGGTCAACTTCAATTTGTTCACAAACTCAAGAATTTTCACCTATATAAAGTAGTGAAATTACTCTTGCAAAAAATATATGAAAATGAGGATTATATGAAACAAGTATTTATTATTATAATTTGAGTGTATTTGGTACCCTATACAATAAAATAAGTTGCAAAAATATAAAAGTTTCCTTAATAGGTGGAATATAATGGGAACTGTGTAAATTATTTGTCCGCTTGTTGAACTGAACTTCATCTCATAAATCATTACTCTAGATGCATTATAGTTGTAATCAATTATTGTTGTATTATCTATCACACAGGAGTAGTTCCTTGACTCGGCTCTCTAATTTGATCTCAGCGGAATACATTTTACTTCAGCAGAAATTTACGGTTCAGAGATCACTAGAGGAAGATATATACTACCGGTAGGATGTAAGTTTTAAATTTCTTTTCACTATTTTAGTTTTTATTTCAATGTCAGTTTCTTGTTCTACTCCCGTAAACCATGTTGAAACACTCACTATTTAGTTTGTCAGCATAGTGTCTTTTACCTGTACAGTGTTATTGTTGACAAGTGGGTTCTTGTCAGAGAGAATTCAAACACAAACATTAACAGTGCCATTTTTCACGAATAGATGCTGTGTTGACAAGCTACATAGTGGGTGTTTTAACATGCTCTGTGAAGTAGAACAAGAAACTGAAAAAATTGAAAAAAATCAAAGTTACGGCTACTGGCCCTTTAAAAGTGGGCAAATGTTTGCCTGTACTGTATTTAGAGGTTATAAACGGCAAGCGAGGGTTGCGAGGTGATTATTTCACCCAAATATGCTAATTTTCACCCCAGAGGTCTTATATCCGCAACCAAATACCCGAGCGCACCGTTTGTAACCTCATTATGATATGTTAAAGTTAAAAACAAGTGGACAATGTCGTTATTTAGGGCCGAAGTTGAAACGAGAGTTCAGGAGCGCCCAGCCTCATACAAACTCCAAAAAAGAACGTTTCAGAACGCACGTGCGTGCACAGTTGAATTCATTAACTGCGGTTACGCAACGCATCGATATCGCGATTAGACATCGAACTTGAAGAATTTTACTTCAAAAAACACTCAAAAAACTTTTAAAAATTATATTGTCGTTACATAGCCTCCGCTGCTTACTTAAACTTATTATTTGTTGGTTCGTCAAGCTGCACTAGACTAAAATTTGACCATCAAAATCAACTTGAAGCCATAGACTTGTTCTACATTATGGCGCGTTGAGCTCTCAAGTTGGCGTTCGAAATTTGCGCGAGCTCAAAAATGTTACGCGGCGCGCAGGTCTTCTTGTTGTGAACATAAACCCCGGCTCCAACCAATCAGATTGCTTGATTCCAGCTAAGCATATTATAATAAATGACAAACTAGACCAATAGCCTCAATTTACACCAGTTTTCTGTTTCTCTAGGAGTTTAACACTTTAAAAAAGCAACAAACAATTCCTGGGAAAAGTCTAATTTATTCAGTGCTTTCAATGCAAAGTAATTCAAAAAGAGTAAAAATTTGAAAAAAGTCTGTAGAAGATTTAAAATGAAGATGTAAATGATACATGCCATTATGACACACAATTCATCAGCTAAAGGTCAAGTTAGGGAAAATTGCTACATACACATACCGGTTTATGTGTATTGGAGCTGCGGCGACTGAAAAAACAAGTCGTTGGAAATCATGTTTAAGATTTTTCAAAGTCTGTAAAAGGCCAAGATTGTTGCAGCTTTGTATACTTTAAAGGGGATGCACTGTCTTGATTTAATCATGGTTTGATCTCAAAGCAACAATAAATCTGGCAGGAAAAGTGTTGACTGCTATTGTCTATCTATTGTCTTTGCTGATGCGCCGTGATCAGTGATCCCAAACAAGTTGACAGAGCTCACAATTGTCACTTCAAGGTTCAAAACCATTTCATCAGGCGTGCAATAAACCTACATGTAGCAGAGAAACCAAATCTTTTCCAGGATACATTTGTTAATTCTGAGAAGCGAAAAATTTTTTCTGAATAATTTTTGTGGGAAATTATACCAAAATGTCAAAAATTGTTGTTCAATAATTGCATGATGTTGAACCTTACTGCTGTACACGTCCCCAAGCAGTTCAACTGTTCCTGGGCGTTGATCCAATTTCACATGTACCCCCAGGACTATAAGTCTACACTAAAGTGTTTCTTTTACACCATCACTTTGCCGTCAATTACATAAGCTGTCGCTAAGCTTTCACATCGCTTTTGAAGCTGGTCACACAAAGGAAATTCTTTTGACCAGGAGCGCTGAATTTGAAATAATTGGTATTTTGGTTAAAATACAAAGATGACCCCAGTAACAGGTAAACGGCATGAGTTCAACTCCCTGTTCAATAGATCCATTAGATGATACAAGATAGTCGAGAAACTATCTCTAGATTACCACATTAGGGAAGACGGTTTCTCATTTTGTGTGTTTATTCCATTATTCACATTGTGAGAAGAGTCGAAGTTCATACAGTTTAAAGCCCCTTGCAAGATGTTACATGGGTAGCAGATATCTGGAAACTTTAATACTTATACTTTAAAATTGCACCTGAACTAACAAATGCAAATTATTGACATACATGCATGGCAATATCTGGCCACCATTTTATTATAAGTAAAACAATATCAGAAAAATTAGGGAGTGTGGTGGTAGTTTCAGTTATATTTTATTATTTTGTTATGTATATTGAAAAATTTCATTTCACTTAATTTGTAAAATCAGAGTCACATTCATGAAAGTTCTCTCTGCCACAGGAAAACTGTACATTAATGGACAGAAATCTCCAGAAATTCAAAGCTGACTCAAAGAGTTTGTGAGAGTGCATTGTAACACACTTCATCAAAAAATCTCTCTTGATTCGTCAACTTTAAGGTCATGTGATGTGCATTATTATGGTGATTCAAATGAAAACAGTTTGAAAAATGTTTAGCAACCAGTTCAGACAACTGAACAAGTTTGCAAGCACCAATCTGATTATCTGTGCCATGCGGATGTTCTGGTAAACATAAAAGAAGATGTTGTATGCAACAGAAGAAATTTTCAGTGAGAAAATTAGACAAGATGTGTTTCATGACATGTATAGTGACTGACGATGTTGGGGGGCGGGGGCTAACAGCATATGTTTGATCCTTTGGATGGGTCTCTGTTTCCCTTGGTCTACATCCTGAAATCAAACTGTTGGAGTACAAGGTATGATTCTCAGGGCCTGAGGGAAGGTATGCTTTTGCCTTCATAGCTGGTGAATCTGCTGGTATGTATACTGTGTCACGTATTGAATGGAAGTGATGTGCAACTAAAAAATCAGCAAGTTCAGGAGATAGCTTAAATGTGATTCCGCTTCTGAAGAAAATCCATCTTTCATTAAATTATAATCAGTTTACATCAGAAAATACACAAGTTGGTTTATTTCTCACATTTACAAGTTTAAATATGTTCAAGAACAAATATGAAACTTTACTGGTTCAAGAAGCAATTCAGAGGAAAAGTTGAGAATATACGATTATCCAGTATCTAGCTGAAATGAAATATCATTATTTATTGTAGAAATTTTAGAGAGAGATGCAAATAATGACATACAATGTACTTTCTTTAGTATTTACTTTACCTTTTTATAGTCACTCTTGATGTTAGTGCCTGAAGGAGTCGGCAACTTTGACCTTCTGGGAGATTTTGTCGGCGAGCTTTCGTTTGACTTTGGCGGTGTCGTAGCGTTGATTTCAGTACTGTCTTCTTCACTGGCTGCAAATTGAAAGAGAAAATATTATCAGATGAGTGGCAAGTTTTCTTATTTTCTGATGTAACCAGCCTGCATCAAATCCTCATCAATTTTCTCTCAAGGCATCAGACCTGTCAAAGTAGACAGACTGACACTTTTTCAAAGTTTGTTTGTCGTTGGAAGGTGCACTTTGAATGAGAAACAAAAGTTGCCCATCATTTTGCAACCCTGTTCACCCCCATTTTACAGTGGGAGAATCCAAATCATGATGTCATATTGTTTTAAAGTTAACCAGAAAACTGACTGGACTTAGCCTGTATGCAATATTTTTGGATATTCATGATTTTTTCAGAGTATTTTCAAAAAGTCACAACCTATTATACCAGATTGTATTTGGTACTTTCAGGAATTTCATTGACCTTGAGCTGTGTCAAGTTTATGCCTGTCACAGGCAAGTTAATTGATCTGGTTTTTGGTCATCTGTTTAATGTACATGTATGAATTCAAAAAAATTTTTGTTTCTTCTTTTGGACAGCATGTATAATACTAAATGGTACCAAAACGGACAACGTGGACAACTGTCGTTCAAATTCGCATTGTCCATTTTGTAAGGTAATCGTGAAACAGACTTTATAAATGAGTGACATTTGACAACCTCCCACTGGGTCCAAAGTTTCCAGCCTGTTAATTACTTTCCTTTCATTAAATTATCTTGCATTAAGCCACGACAGGCATAATTTATCATCGTAAATGAATATACATATTATTTCCATAATTTGTCCAAGATTCTCTCATTTATCTTTATGACAGATTTTGTTAGATATTCACAACTACTAATTCTGCAGATTATTTGCAATTTACCTTTCATGTTAAAGTTTTCCAAGGCAAAGGCTGATTTAGGATCAGAGGCGTTTTTTTATTCTTTTGTTCTGTCTTCCCATTTGGTGCACAACTCTATTTCATGCACGGAAATTCCAAAATTAGAAACCTGTCCTGTCTGACATGCAAAGGTAATACACAAATGAAAGTGTCCATTGGAGGGCATTACTATGTAAAAGAGGGGGATTATCTGACAGTTTTCATGTATCTAGACAGACAGGATTAAAAATTTTGTCGCTAAAATTTACAATGTAGAATACTCCAGGGATTTTCCTTGGGATTGGAAACCAAAAGTGAAAACATGTGAATGTAATAATGCTCAGTAATTGAAAGTGTTCACAGAGTGTGAACTGTATTGTAAGATAGCATTTACAATCTGATGATAGGCTCTCTCAATGCCATTTTAGACTGCGATGTCAACATTTTATTGGCTCTGTATAATTGCAGAATTTGTTCTCAAAATGTTGATCAAATAAAGAAATGTGTATATTTCTTTATCTGTTCTACATCTTGCAAGATTTTTCATTTCGTTTCACAATTATAATAGATTGCTTTTGGAATTTTTCATGAACGTAACAAAATTTACAGACAATGATAGTCTTTGTGTCTCAAAAAGTGTATCGTTTGGTATGAGAAATATTTGCTGTAGGTACTTTCTCATTCAAATTTTAGTATTACTTATAAATTGCATGATTTATTTTTAGTTGATAGCAGGTCAAAATGAGAGGGTTTCCCATCAAATTCCAAGACAGCGAGAAATTCAATGAAATTTCACGTTCCAGGGATGTAACCACTACTACCCATCAACTTTGAGACAGTCTGTTTATCAAGAACTATTTTGTGACACACAATTTACTGAATAGACAGTAGATGAGATAGCAGGTATGATGGATCCTCTTTGAAAACAGGGAAGATATGGAAACAAGACCTGGACGGAACATCTTATCTGTTGTCAGGTGTTGTTTGGTGTTTAATAAAGTTAATTGTCACCAATTCATGTCAGTTTTGTACCATTAGACTATCTTTTGTGAGATTTTTCATTAATTTTCCCTGATAACATCGGTATCATCTTATTTATTACAATGCAGCCCTTTAGGTAAGAATAATTATAAAGCTTTTATTCAGAAAAACGCGGGCAGCACACATTTTAAAGTGAAAGAAGAAATTACAACAATGTGAATTTTAACCTGAAGGCTGAAAGGTATTGACATTTGAAAGTTGAATTAGCAGACTGCCTTTATGCCTTGTTCACACATACCCTCTACAACATGGATGCGTCTCCATTTTAAGGTCATGCTATTGATCCCGTTGCTTCAGGTCTATTCTTAGAAATATGCCTTTTCAACTGGTATATGAATCATCAGCATTTTAGCCTTCTGTAACTGAGTGAGCAGCAAATAGTTGCCGTCAAGTATTAATGATGGGGATGAAAATATAAATACAGTTTCAAGATATCACACACTTTTGTGTGTTTTGTTTTGTCATATATTGTTTTTTATTGAGAATGCAGGTACAGGACTGTGTAGTATGTGAAAGTTTGGTAATTTAATGATTTTAAATGAGCAGTGTTGATGACAAAAGAACCCCGGCAACAACATGAAAGCAAAATAAATCATGCTGATACTATTTTAGTACTGTATCTGTTATGTGTTTTCATAAAAGGCTTACAAAACGACAAAATCAGTAACAATAGGTACAGTAGTACGGTAATCTGTATGAAAAATCTGGTAAATTTTGCAGTTTTTGAAAAAGAAAAATCAAATGTGACCTGTTTTCAATTTTAAATGAAAAGACAACTTGTTCACTGTAGCAAATATGAAAAGTTATGCAAATATTTCATTTATCAAAATTTAAAATTTTCATTCCAAGTCTTTCTTTGTAAATGTTTACTCACAAAGGTTGCCATCTTAAGTTGTTCTGACGTGAATTTGAGTTTCTTGAAACTATGGAGGTAACAACTATTCCATTATGCAGGCCAAATATTTTCAATTTCCATATTTAAATTACAATATTATAGTTTCCTTTCTAATCATAATAAACATCTCAGAGGTTATTCTACATTAAATTTTTTTCTGATACTGTCACATGCAATTTGTAATCCAGTCTCTTTGAAAATTGTGAGGAAATCTCCCTCATTCATGTACATCTTTGCCCCCTGGGATGGTATACCATGATATTTCCATTTGTGTGTTGAACCCCTGCTTGTCAGTGATACAGCTTTTGTATTTTTTTGAATTTTCAAATTGAATTGCACATTTCTCTTCAGGGCCAAAAGTTATTCAACAGCGCCCTTGATGAGTGTAAATGGACCTGCACACATGTATCCATATCAGGGGAGATATGCTAACCAATATGCTAACTAACCAATACCTTTCCTTGTTACAAAATGTGACTCTGTGTTGTGTGCATCTTCAATACATCTGTTTGTAAGAGGAGCTGTAATTGGGTATTGATTGAGTGCCCAAAATACAGAATGTGCCGTCACATGTCACTTTGTCTGCACACTTTCAGTAAAATGAAAGCTGCGATTTTTAATGTAGTACAGCTAACTTCTGTAATTTTAACCAGTGAACAAATCAAACACAATCAAACATTTATGATCATCATTCAGTGAATGTTTGAAGTATAATTAAACAATGAATGTTCATCTAATGTTTCTGTCATGTCAATGTTCATGTCGATTATGAGATTATTAATCTGAAGGTACAATCGATTTGCCAAATTTAATTTGAAAGGTCAAACTAGAGATCTGAGTGAGGCCAAAAGAAGTACTGAAGGCTGTACGTGTGCAGGTAGAAAAAAGTATGCTGTCATTTGTCCTAAAAAGTTGCCTTTTTTCACTAAAATTTCCAAAACTAATTTTGCAGGCTAGAACCTTTGGATCATGGCCAAGATTAAATGTTGACAGCTGGTTTATGACTTTGACATTTGAGCATGACAGTAAACCCTGGCTATATAACACAGTAGAGACTGCCCTGTCAAGGTAAAGTTAGCGATGTTTGTTTGACAGTTTCTTTTGTGTGATTTATCATTTGTTTGTTATGTCTGTCTGTTGTGTTGATGTTATTGGACTTGTGACCATGGCTATAGACTTGAACAGCTTGACGTGTTGGTTTTTAAAAAAAAATAGAACAAGCATGATTGATCATCAAACTCCTTACACCCTTGATATCCATGGAGCTATGAAATGTCTAAATATCAAAGGGCCAGTATATACATGTATGTAACTTATTTTGATGATTTTTTTCTGTCTCACTATTTTTGTTTTGTATGTCACTTGCAAGTTCTTGTTCTACTCCCAAAAACATATCATACCGTAGTAAAAAAAATCATCTAAAGTTATTGTTACTGACCCTATAAGTTAAACAATTAACCCTTTGAGCACTGTAATTTTTCCCCCCAAAATATCAGGGCAACATTTTACCAATTTTTAAAAAAATTTTCTGTAATTTTTTCCATTATTTTGGACTAAATGGACATAAATTTTCATGGGTTACACTTTTTGACAAAAATTTGGGGACAAATCAGAAAAAATTGTCTACATCTGAAAGAAATTGTTGGCGTTATATTGTATAAAGGCAACAAAAATCGACTTTGACTCAAACGATTAAAGTCTCAGCATTTTTACCTTCTCGTGTCTATTTATAGACAGAGAAGGTATTAGAGTTGAAAACCAATATGCTGCTGTCAAGAACTTCCGTCTGTCAAGACTTCCGTCTGTCAAGATCCGTTTACGTCATGCCATTGTGATGGGTCATATCATAAACTGGTGGGGGTGTTCATGGCTCAGGTTGAGGTGTGGGAGAACGATTTTGAGCTATGACAAAAATCAAAAGGGACTTTAACATAGCCACAGTGTTAAGCCTTTCTCCAAGGTTTCTTAGTTGACTACAATCTATTACAGACTACTGAGCTGACGTTAGGGGTACTCACTTTGTGTTTGCTCACTCTGTGAGCGCTAGTGTTTGGTACTGAGTTGCGTGGATATCCCCTCATGGCCTCACGTGATCTGGGCCAGTTGCATAATCTGCAGAGATGATCATATGCCTCCGAGTCTGAAAACTGTACACTCAATGTGACAGTTTTCGGACAGGGTAGTGAATTTCGCCCAAAGTCGTTTCGTAAATGACCAGCAATACGAAATATTATTACCATACCTTTAGAAACTTTATTGTTGTTATCCTCAAACTCAGTTGACACGACGAGAGTGGTATTGCGGGGTCAAAGTTGCCAAAGTTTTGACCCCATGTTGAAGGCGTAATAATCGGACTGCAATGCCAGAAATCGGACGTCGTGTTTGGAATGTGATTAGGAGCTAAGTATTGACAATTTGAAACTTCAAACCACCGATTTTTAATTTCGATGTGTTTAGAAAACTGTATATAAGAATATTTCATGATAGTTAGTTATGTTTAATCCATGGACGACTCAACTATATTTCGACATGTATAGCGCTTAGATATCGGACACGGGCTATCTCTGTATGTGTTGCTTTCGGCACCTTGTATAGTACGGTGTGGCTAACTTCGCTAAGTTTGTTCAGTGAGTATTACTTATAATTGTTTCCATTGCATATTTTGTTTGTATTAGAATCACACAGGCATTATTTAATAAAAATAGCGAGTATATTTCATCGTATGGCATTATTTACCTGTCAAGTTTGAAGTTTTTACGCGGTAAGTCACTTACTACGTTTACACAATTATGCTTAATATTGTCTGTCCGAAAACTTGTACACTTCTTACGTTCATTAAATGTACTTTTTTCTCTCGAAACAACTGCGCAGTTTTCGTTAAAACTACATGCAATCGTAGCGAACAATGGAAAGAATATTTTCAAAATCATTATTCTCCCCCACATTCAAAATTCAATGCTAAATCAGGACTTTAGTCAAAATTTCACTGTCTTTGACCTGACGGCAGTATGTTGACAGTATCACTGACGCGGTGTCAGACGACAATTTGTGACCGCCGCTCGTAGCGAACTCAATAGCTTCTACCAAAAAAACTATCGAAAACGGGACAACAGTGTCACCTGACATAATATGAGGTCACATGACCTGTAAAACGCTATCGATACGGAGCGAAGTGAGTGTAACTAACAGCATGTCACTAAATGTCCGAAAACTGAGGTCGTCCGGAAACTGTCACACTGAGTGTACTTGTGTAAGCCTGTCGGCATTTTCCTTGCATTTTTTCTCATTTAATTTTGCAAAATATCGGCGACTACCTCAATATTTCAAGATAACCCTTTCTTCCCAATCGTTTCCTGGAGTTTCAGAGTCATATGAACGAAAATGAGTGAAAGTTTTAGACAAAAAAATCGGACGTCGGCCATGTTCAATGTTTACAGTACAATCAGAAGTTTACGTGGAGGAATTAACCAACAAACACAGGAGTGTTCATGATGCCCGCCCTCTAGAGGCAGACCCTCCTATATGAAGTACCACATTTGATGCTTGTGGAAAGCTTGACCACACAATGGAGCATTTAAACTTTTAGAAAATGACAAACTGAATAAAAAGGTATTCAGAAAATGTCAAATACTGAGGAAAAATGCGCAAATATTCAAAATAAACAGGTTAACTGATTGGTCAGCTATAAAAAACAATGAAAATGTTTATGATCAAAAGTTTTTGAGATGCGCACATTTTAACAAATACAGAAATTATTAACATTATAAATATAAGACCAAACTATTTTTTCAGGGATGGGACAGGTTGGAAATGAGGGGTGAGAGACAGGCACACCTATTGCTGCATGTGGATGCAGCCACACCATTTCATTTACAGCATACTTATTCACTGTGTTGTGTTCAAGTTCCATATTGTACTGACTGTCATACAAGGATAACATAAGCAAATCAAATCAAATTAGAAAAGGATCAATGCTGTTGTGTGGATTTTGCTGAACATGGCTGATATTTCGCCCTATATATTTGGTATCCAGCAAAGGCATATTTTGATGTAAAGTCAAAATTAACACTACATTGCTGACAATATATTTTACCATTTCTGCATGAATTTTTCTTTTTTAAATTATAGTATATTAGTACTTCAAACAGATTAACAGTTATTGTGATGTCAACCCATAATTTTACATCACAAAGACTGTAATTCTGCCAATTTTTTTTTGTTTTTCAGTCATTTTATAAATTTTGCACTGCACAAGATGATTGAACAAATTGCAATGTTTGAATTTGTAAACTCAAAGAATAAAAATCCTTTGGTCACAAATTAAATTATTTTTTGAAAAGACATTTACTCTTAAACACTTTAAGCATATATTCTTTACACGGTCATGTATTTCAAGGAAAATATGCCTATTAAAAACAGTAATTTCTTCACTTTGAATTTTTTTTCAATACTATGACAATTATCAGCCATATGGTTATACAAACACAAGACCAGATAAGCGTTTTTCATCATTTCCACAGGACTCTTTGGAAAATCCATTAAAAACAGTTAAAAGTGACTGGAAATGATCACTTGGTATACATTTAATTTACAGATGCCAGGTTGTGTATTTCACATGCACTCAGGTCAGTAAGGAAGTGCGTCATTACTATTTTGGACTGTTAATTCTTATTTCTGAATTGTTTAAATTTTTTCCACATTGAACTATCTTTAGGCAGTTTATACTGTAGCTTAGAATTTTTTTGATTGATGTATTTAATCGTCTTTTGGGTTCTTTGGGTCCATATCCCACCTCATGCCCCTACATCATCAACTATTTACCAACAACTCCATGCCAACAACCAATTATCTGACCTGGCCACACATTAGAGAAGGTACAGCGTCATTGACGGTATTTTTTTTACTTCATATCATCAGAAATCTAGGCTGTGTTACTGGAGATTTGGAACTTTATGTAAAATGTAAAAAAGTATTTGGATGAAACATATTGGCTAAGAATAAAATGATGAAGACAGGTTTACCAAAGAAGTTATTTTTGTGCCATATTACACACTTTATTTAGTTTTAATCTATTGTCTTTTGTCATGGCTGATATTCAAATTACAAAAATTAAACTGCACGGACGTCGTTGCTGAGGCCATTTCATTCAGGCCTGCTAATTATGGAATCAATGATGATTATGTTAAAACAAAATTGATCTGATGTCAAACAAAAGCCATAATATTAATCTTCTCTTGAGGCAACATTGCTTAATGAAGTTACCTTTCTTTTCAAGCTTCATTAGGTATAATTTCATTTTTTGGAAACAACACCACATATTGTACACGTTGTGTGTTTGCACGGCTGAGGCATTCTATTTCAATATTATAATAAGGGGGAGCATGGGAAAATGTTCTTGTTTTACAGAACAGTTATAATAAAAATATATTTGTATCAAAAATTACGGCAAGTGTCCCTGGACTCTGATATTTTGGCCTCACGTTTAATTATAAAGTAATTTGGCAGGTGTTGTAGAACTACATTAAAATTATACATGCAGAATGTAGGCAGAAACAAATCATAATCTGTAAAATTTTGCTGCTTTCTGAGAATTATCACAACATATTTGAATTAGTTGCACTAATTTCTGCATTGTGTGCAGAGAAATATTACTGATTTTCCACTTTTACAGTTTGAAAAGCAGTTACATTATTCACAATCGACAAGCCATGCGGGTGAGGGAAAATATTGCACGATGATAGCCATAAATATTTGTGTTCATGAAAGTAATTTATGATGCATTATGTGGTTGAATCCTCAAAAAGCTGGAAAATAAGTTGATAAATTATATTCCATCTCTGCGTGCGTATTGCAATCAGTTACTATTTATCATCTATGTGTCGTTCGGCTGGTTTTATTTGACGTGATGCATTCAGTGCACTGGTGTGAAACATTGATAAAATGTGTTGCCGGCCCATTTGTTTGTTTGTTCATGAATTGTGTGCTCCACTGACCCTCTTCATGATCAGGCAAACACGAACCTAGGGTTGGAATTTTTACCCTTTTTACTCTCTCCACTTGATACATCATAAAAAGTTGACTTTGCCAAAGCTATATCCATGTGGCTCTACACATGTAATACATTTTTTGATTCAAATAATAAATTATGAGGCTGCTAATTCTTAAATGTTCTTAAAGAACAGTATCAGTGCCTTTCACAACATCAGACTTCACAGGTTTCAACAAAATTTGTAAATTAATTCTCCAGATCTATATGAATGAACAGATTAATACCTGAGTGATGGCACATTCAGACTCCAAAGAGAGGCTTTGAATAATTGAATATCACCATTTCGAAACAAAGAGTTTCTCACAGCAGACCATCTGTGATGGAAGGGAACATTTAGCCACTAAGTCTGAATTAAAATGATAAAAATTACAAATGATGCCATCCCTCAGACCAATGTGACTCAGATACAAAGTACAGATATGTTTACTTTGTGAAGACGTAGTTACACAACAACATTCATATTACTGAACAGTACGTACTGTTCCTCATGGAAAACATTGGTGCACAAACTCTAATGAAATACCTAAACTAGTTTCCCCAGCACTATGTACTGTCTATACAGTATTGATTACATTTTATAATGAAAATTAATATTTAAATTCTTTCCAGAAAGAGGTTCATCATAGACTCTATTCAAGAGAAAGTTTTTATCCACTTTTTAATCTGTTTTACCACCAAATTATTCCCCATATTTACAAGATATATAAATTTTTCATCCTTGATTCTTTCCCATTCAGTGTGCATTTGTAATAAAATAACATGCATGCTTCAATTCCATCAAAATTGTAATGCATGTCACATGTCTTTGAATAGTTCACACTGGGCTAGCACAGTTGCCTATATTCTATTTTTGTCACAGTCAGTTCACCTCATCTGTCATGTCTTTGGTCTGATGATTCAATGTCCGTCCACAGATGTTTGGAGCAGCCACACTCTGTGGTCAAAGGTCAGTACCCTTCAAGCAACAATTCAAACAAGTACAGCTGATAATGCAGTTCGGCCTTGTCCTGAAAAAATTAGAGATTGTTTTGTTCCTGCGACTTCAAAAGAATTTCCTGGTGGTAACTGTATAACTTTATTGACTGTTCTGTTGACCAGCAAAGAGTCGTTTTCAAAGATCAAGTAAACAAATACAAAATTGACAAACATGCAAAAACTGTATCAAAAAACAGTGACATCATAGAGAGGCTATTGTGACCATAACGAAGGACAAAAATCTCTACAGATAAGTTAGTCATACCAAAAAAGGAAAACAAAGAGAGTTTTACGTGTCATCCTTTTGTGTCAGAGTTTCTGTGAAAACCAAAGACTGGATATCAAAAAGCTATTTTACTAAATCCCATCCATGGGGGAAAAAGAAAAAAATATCATGGGAAGGTTTACCTTGGTATTGACCGATATTAAATGTATACCACTATTATGCAAGAAAATATACTTTGAAAATGCTATTACCATATTCAGATAAAACGTGAGCAGCACTCTGATATGAATTATGACTGATGGACAAGTGGATGTTATTGGAATATCTTCCCCTGAATAAAAATGGAATGGTCTGCGCCGCTAGACGCAATGCACCATAGGAATGATCTCAATAATCACTCGCCTGTGCAGTTCATTTGCCTCAACTGAAAGACAAGGCCCTGGTACAGTGAAATAATTACAAAAGTGCCAAGACTGCAATGAATTAATGATCATTTTTGTCATATCAACCGAGTGTTGTCACCCCAAAACCTCAGGTATCAATTTAACAACTTGTTTTTATCACTGAATCAAGCTTTGTACAGACATCAACCAATGTTCCAGGATGATAATTCTTATGAAAATTAGCAGTCTCATAATTTCATCACTTTTCCCCGGAGTAATAACAAGTAAATTAGGTTTCTAATCATTTTATCATGTCTAGCGCTGCAGCTTATTCTGAAATGATCATCACTTGAACTGAAAAACACATCAGGTTTCAAGATATTATTTTTTTCAAATATCTGGTCTAGGAAATTTGAATGACAAACTTTAAAAATTATTTCAAGAGAAAACACCAAGGAATAAAAAAATACCCGACCAAATTTCAAATTAATCATTTCCGAAAGCGGTAATCATTACTGATGTGCTCCTATGATGTTCAAATCTGCATAAATTATGCCTAGGGCTCTCGATACAAGCCATCATATCATTTAATGTTGATGCACTGTTTTCCTCCAGCAACCCAGGATGAGTATATTCAGAAAAAAAATGAAAGTATAATTCATGATATACATCTAGTCTTGTAACTACACCATCAACAATATTTTTTTGCTTTTTGATAAGTGAAGTCTTAACCCTTTGAGTGCTGCAATTTTTCCCACCAGAATTTTAGTGCAACATTTTACCAAATTCTACAAATTTTCCTGTAATTTTTTTTTGATAATTTTAGACCAGATGAACAGCACTTTTAATAGTCTGCAGTTTTTTATCGAAAATTTGGGGAAAATCTGAAAAAAAATTGTCTAGATCTGTGAAAAACTTGTCCATGTTATATTTTATGGAGGCGACAAAAATAGACTTTTGCACTCAAAGGGTTAATTTCAGTGGCCCGCCCAGTGTTCAAAATGTTTTGAAAAATACAATATCAAATATTATTTGGGAGCAGCCCTGTAGGGAAAGTAAAATTTGAAGAAATTATAAGACAGCCAGATTATAATTTGCATTATTCCCAGCTGCTGTCAAAATACAGCAGGTTATGAATGCCTATTGATTTTCTCCAGTCACTTTATGTTATTAGTGCATTCAAAATTCAATAACAGCATGAAATGTCCACTGCGCATGTAATTTGTGTTATACATATAGTGCCTCTATTATGGTGAAAACTGTGCTTTGATGAAAATAATGTGTGTTGCTGCCATTGAATAAATGTGATAAAAATTATACTGTCCAAAATTTTGCTTGGAAATCCAGACAAAATTTTGGCAACATATTCAGAATGACGGAAATCTGAATTTTTGCCATGTATTTTCCTATCTGAAAAAAAGATTGCTGTTGATTTTTTTCTTCACGCTTGTTTTAGAAACCAAAGTAGGCCCCATTCACATAGTTCTATTTTAATACAATCCAAACCAGAAATCAACATTGACAAACTGATGGTGTTTTAATATTTCTATCCAGAGCGGTTGAGTTCATGAATTTATTTTAACATTGTACATCAAATTTTGGACATGGGGATTTTTTTTTTCATTTCAGTATGAATTATTCAAGCTTTGCTGAAGAGAATTATTCAGTATCGTCCTGGTAGCTATATTTATGCCCATGGCAGATATCAAGCACTTTCTTTTACTCTGTATAAGGATCAAAACAGCAGCATCATTTGTTTACACTAATATTTTCCAATCTTGCAGGCATTTTGGTGTAAAGTTACATCAGTTGGGTTTGACATGAAGTATGTCTTGAAGTCAATTGCTGGTAGAGTTGGATATTCTGGTACGCCACTGTTTGTTTTACTTCAGTCAGTACTTAACCCATCAACACTAAATTTTGCTATACTCTCATTCCTTTTTTCAGCAAGTGTGGGCTTCTACTGTAAATGGGGAGGAAGGGATAGGGTGGGGTGGGGGGTGGGGGGGCAGTAAGGCAAGCAATATCCATATTTTTGTCGGATTTCTTAACACCTTAGCTGTTTGTTGTTCTTTGTAATGGAATGGTTTAAACCCTTTCACCACCATGGTTTGGTCCAAATCCCTTGTTATCAATGGTGCTTATGGAGCTGTTTACAGGGACTTGGGGGTGAACAGGTTAAAACAATTACAAAGTTCATTCCTTGAAATTGAAGCATTGTCAAATTTAATTTTATTCAAGTTTTCTACCTTTTTTGTCAGTAATTTGCAAGTTTCTCCCAAATTGAAAATTATTGCTAATTGGCACTTAAACCATAATTGGCAAATTACATCAAAATTATAAGCCACAAAAAATTTACGTTAAATACATTTTCCCATACAGCAAACACTTATTAAATTTTGTCGCTCGAACAAGACGTGACAACAATGAATTCAAAGTAAAATCAGACTCATTCAGAATGTTTTCTGATCAGGATGTCATAATATTAAAGATTCATGAAATGCATTTTGGGTATTTGGTGAATAAACACAATTCGAAAAGGATTTGTTCTGTGACAAATTTAGATTCAGATTCATGCAATGTCCAGGATTTATGGCAATTGAATTGAAAACAAATCAACCTTATTATACCACTGTTTCTCTTGAGTGTATACTCCGAATAAACAAATCTAACCTATGCTATTAAACTGTATTCAAAATCTGAACTGGCACTTATGCAGTAAGCCTGTGCAAATATATATATTGACATGATGAATTTGTTTATACTGTTGGGCTGTGCAGTTTGACATAATATTGGTATTACTTTTTAAGACCCCCACTTATTCATCAGACCTTTAGAGATGTATCAGCCTGTCAAACCAAGCAGCTTTTGCTTGGAATTATCCCCATTCACCATAATAGAATGAACCACATGTCTCAAAACACTAGGGCTATACCAAAAACTTAGAAAGGAGGGGGCAACACAGATGAAACTGGGGCAAGTTGCAAGGGTCGTTATACTAAATGCCAGACAAGATTTAATGGTTTGTATACACATACCAGAAACTTTTCTGTAAAATTATTTCCCTAAGAAAGCACCGTAAATTATCAACGTCGAACGTGGAGAGTTGTGGTACTTGCACTATGAATCTTCAAACCACAGATTTGTGATGCTAACTGTTACTTTGGACAAACTTGAAAAACACAACATTATTTTCTTATCCTTATTTCATCTTTCCTAAGCAAGAAATTTTTTGTTATTGATGCTGTTCATTATTTTCAAAACACTGTGGAGTATGCAGATCTGAGCTATGAAGTGAAATGGGGCTAAGTAAAGGAAATCATCTAACCTAGTTGAAAGTCACTCAAAAGTTCAGCTAGTTTGCTTACAGTAGTATTGATAGCTTTATCTACAGCAGCACTCATTTTCTGCTATTTTATGAAGAGAATTGAAGACACCAACGTCCATTATCACCCAAAACACCTTGTCGTACATCTGTTTCTCCTTAAACTTTTGTCAAGCTATATCTGTGAAATAGTCTTCCATCCTTTAGGGGCAATAACAACGTTCAGTTAACTCTTGCTCACTGAAAGATGGCAAGCGATGGTATCGACAGGATGGTACAGACAGGACTGTCCTCTCAACCAAACTATGCATCAGTTGCTGGTGCAAGAAAAATCTCTTTGACTTGAGAAAATTCCACATGCTCTAGAAATTTCTAAACTGACTCAAGAGTCTCTATGTTACCGATACTCATGAGCACAATGATGAACACCCTATTTTAATGAGAATTTTTATCATTTATCACGTGTGTGTTTAATGTATGTGTATTTATAGAAAACAATTTCAGAACATTTGTGAAATTCTTTGGTGATAGGGTTATATATTTGTGCTGTACCTTTAGTCCGCTCTCAGATAATAAATATCAATGCAAGAAAAAATACTGAGCCTCATTTTTGTTTTCTACTACAGTGGAAAGATCAGATAATAATTATTGTGATTTTTCTGTTGAAGTTTTCTCAAATTCTACCTGGCATACTGGTAGTTCAGTTAAAACTTGAGTTTGAGATACTGCTATTGAAAAATTGACCCCCACTTCTTGCTGCACCCCTGCAGTGCAATGGTATTGTCCAAATTTTACTTGATTGCAGAGTATGTGCTGCTCACTGCACAGGGGACTCGTGCTTGTTGTTTATTTGTGTATGTTTGTTTGTGTGTATGTGTTTGTGTTTGTTTATTTGTTATTTTTAATAAAATAACAGCGAAAAGCTGTTTTGTTAATATTTGTCAATAAAGAGCAGTTTATTTATTTGTTTGTTTGTTTGTTTATATATTGTTTGTTTGTTTGTTTGTTTGTTTGTTGATACGTATTTCCGATGGTTAGGGTTAGGGTTAGGCTTAAGTTAGGGTTAGGGTTAGGGTTAGGCTTAGGCTTAAGTTAGGGTTAGGGTTAGGGTTAGACTTATTCACTCCCTCTATATATCTCAATAGAGGGAGTGAATAAGTCTAACCCTAACCCTAACTTAAGCCTAACCCTAACCCTAACCCTAACCCTAACTTAAGCCTAACCCTAACCCTAACCATCGGAAATACGTATCAACAAACAAAACAAACAAACAAACAAACAAACAAACAAATATATAAACAAACAAACAAACAAATAAATAAACTGCTCTTTATTGACAAATATTAACAAAACAGCTTTTCGCTGTTATTTTATTAAAAATAACAAATAAACAAACACAAACACATACACACAAACAAACATACACAAATAAACAACAAGCACGAGTCCCCTGTGCTCACTGTACCTTTGGTGTTTTTCTGTTTTTGAATGCTTCTGTCTGGGAAGGTTGTTGCAGCTTCAGTTTGAGAAATTGCTATTTTAAAGTGACCCCTCCCCTCTTGCTGCTCCCCTGAAGCAAAATGGTATGGTCCAAACTTTACTGGATGACACTGTGTGTGCTACTGTATTCTTGTACACTGTGTGCAGTGTACATACAACTCAGCTTTTACTTTGAATGTTTAATGGCCTGCCAACATTTCACTGTGAATAACACACCAGTCAGTGTGTACCTTTCATTGTGCATGAAACAATTGCAATTATGTGAAACATGCATAATTATGGAACATATTTCTGGATATTATATAAAGGTTTGACATTTGTTTTCTCTGCCTTGCTTTGAAAACACAGCGTTACTTCATACCAAAATCCTTTCAATGCTTTTGAAAAGTATGGGATGCTTTAAATTTAATTACAAAGAGGATTTGACTTGAATATTGAAAATGAGATTCCACCACACTGTTTTCAGAACATGTGTCATCTTTGACTTTTTGCTTGTTTGTAAATTTACAGAAATATTTTGATATGTTAGTACATCTACTTCTCCATCTAAAATGCGTAAAGTGTCCATCAAATTATTTGATCTTACAGAGTAAATATTGTTCAGTGGCTGGTTTGACTGTAGATGGAAAGTTTGAAGAGCAGTGACTGTGCTGTGAAAAACACCACCTGATTGGAAAAAATCTGTCTTTATTGACAATGAAAGTGTAACACCTGTTTCAACAACAGCTGTTGTTCTTTTATTCTCGCCGCAGCAGTTAAACAGCGACTGTAGCTTTAGCTTTTTCATTTGCCTTTGCCATCCGGCACTGCAGCCCACTCTGGTCACATTCCATTTCTGAACAAAGAATTTTACGATGAACCACGTACCGTATTTCATAAGACAAACTTGAAACACAAAAGTTTCAAGCTAAAAGTTTCAGCCATGCCTGTAAAGGTTGGAGACAATTTGACAATTTAGTTTCAATGAGTTGTCTTGGTGTAATGCTTGTGCAGTTAACAAACTATATACATGTTTTTTGAATATTTAGGGATTCACAAGAGGTAAACCCAGATCATACTGGCCGTTTCTTTTTAAACTCCTACAAAGCTGTTCACTGCAGGTCAGACAATTAAGTTTCTTGTCCTTTTTTGATCAGTCCATTAAAATGCTAGTCTCTGTTTATAGACTGAAATCTTACA
Source organism: Ptychodera flava (assembly GCF_041260155.1). Lineage (NCBI taxonomy): Eukaryota > Metazoa > Hemichordata > Enteropneusta > Ptychoderidae > Ptychodera > Ptychodera flava. The sequence continues at coordinate 11,140,634 of NC_091945.1, read as the reverse complement.
GGCTTCACAGTGTTTGTTCCACCTCTCGACAAACAACCAGCAATATTTGCAGTGAAATCCACTGAGGGACTCAAACGCATCTCAAGAGCTTTCAACCGACAATCCTTTTCCAGGTCTGAAGCTCACAATGGGAATTCTTTCGGAACATAATAATGAAAGGAAAGAGTCTGGAAATTTTTTTGACTGGATGAGAAAAAGCGAAAGACTCCGTGACTCATGTATAAAAGATTACGTCACTGGCGTTGAAAGGCCAGCTTTTGGCTGAACAAATACATGTGCGGTTCCTGTAATTATGTTAATTCCATTTGTGCGACACAATTGATGAAATCCGGCAAGATACCAGCAGATTAAATAGACTGCAGATGGACCCTTAACAATGGGATACTCCCAACGTTATCACGTAGACCATTTTACACTCAGTCTAAAATACTGAATACTGTACTTGTATGAAAAAATGTATTCCGTATTATTCCTGGAATTTGTAGTTCTCATGTACATATGTGAGGTTCTCTTTCAATCTGTTCTATAACATTTCACTTGTTGTTTTCATACATTTTGCAATCAACACCCTCTTTGTACATATCTCATGACCTGACCTAATACAATGGTTACGTTTCATACTAAAGCTAAATATATCCCAACATTCAAAATTAACGCTATACATATATATTTCACTATTTTATGTCTCTCTGCTGAAGAACAAAATCGAGGTTTGCATACTATTATTAAGAAAAACAACAGAAATTCGTTACCACGTTAATATGACTTTCAGTTAATTAAAGAAGACAACAGAAATTTTTTACAGTGTTGATAGGACTTTCAATTCAAATTTATAAACGTTTGGTGAAAAAACATCCCAGCAGGACGCTGGATCTCAATTGAATAATTGGTAGAGACAGGCGTGAGTCACACAATCTCAATTACCAAATTCTGGAGCTTTTTTTTTTAATACCAGAGATGAAACTAAGGAATAGCTTACAGTTTATCAACTGTGAGCATGCTACAAAGATGACATGCCACGTTTTCATGTGAGAAATTAAATTTTTCACAATCAAATTAATTTTATGCTTTTTTGTAAAGACCTTTAATAGATGAATGTAGAATGTATAATGGTGGAGATATTTTCAAAATAGAAAAGCTGAGTTTTTCATGGTATCATTTCAGTGAAAATTAAAAAAAAAATGAAATTTTTTGCAGAGCTTTGACACAAAGAACAAATGCTTATATGATGTGTGAGCAGTTTGATAATTTCGTGTAAAAAATGAAATTAAAGATCTTAGCATTTGTAGATCTCCTATTCAAAAACATGAGCACAAGTGACAACCATTTATGAGATTCGTGAGGATCGTAACCACATGAAAGCACAAAATGGCATTTTTACATCACTGAATGTACACATGGCTGGCTATGTTGGTCAATGACCCTTGCCCATTTTTTTTGCAATTTATGAAAAATTCACTTGAGAGCTACCTGACACATCGGCTCAGTCTCAACACGTTTTCTGATATCACTGAATAATGCCTCGTTATGCAGGTATGTCTTTCATATTAAAATTAATTCAATTAAAGTGTCCTGATAAAAAACAGTCTGTCAATTATTTTCTGCTGACTTAAGCACTTTGAAAGCTTTTGTCCAAACATTTCCAAGATGAATATCGATAAAGTTACCTGGTCAATGTGAAATTCTGTTTTGTACAATCTTTTGCAATTAGTCAATGGAAGTCTCCACTTTAACAAAAGGAAAAATAATTCAGAAAATATTGATGATAGTTAGCCAAAGGAAGTACATTGACCAGAATTAAAATATGACATTACATTTCAGATGCACTCACATTTCTTTCCACGGATGCTATTGAATGGCAATTTAAAACTCCAGTGTCACAAAGGAGATGTGATTGCAATAAAGGCTTCAACTTGTTGACACCCCTAACATTACCTGTAAACAAGTCCTCACACACTCACACATAACACACACATTTACACACCAATGCTAACAATGGGTTTGAGCCAAACCATTTTGGTAGGATTAACAATAGAAAAGTGAAAACACACATTCAAGATTTTTTTGAGTAAACATTTCATAACAGTGGCCAAAGAGATTGTCATAAATATAAATATGATAATTTTATTGACAACTTCAAAATCAGTGAGTTTGTAATTAATGAAATCTGCTTGATTTGAAATAAAAGTGTGTTCTTAGAAAGACATGAATTGTCATAGCTAAGTTAATTCTCAACTAAAGCAAGCTGTTCTTCTTGACAACAAAGGTTGCCAATTATGTATTCAACCATATTATTTGGTAAAGTTTTACAAAAAATGCTTCAGTGGTATTGAAATCAGTTCCACTGTACACTGTATGTTTTGCTGATGATATTAAAGCTTGCTTGGTGACTTGACATCTAAAATAGTGATTGAACATTTCAGTTTCTCATTTTGATCCTGATAAGTAGTTGTAAGTGGATTTTGAAAAAAAATAAGGGGGGGGGGATTTGAGGAAATTTCATTAAATTTTGGCAATTTGTTTAAGTCTTATTGCCCTCTGAATCACTGCAACCTTTAGTAGAGTTGACTGATTCTGATAAAATTTGAAATTGAAATTTAGCTATGTAATGCAGATTGCTATTTAATCAGCTTTGATTGACAAAGTCCAAATATTTGTTTTTAAATGCTGACATTATTTCAACCATTGATAATGCTATGGTATCTGAACATAGAGTTGAAAAATTAACAAGTAGTGAGCAAGGTTATTATGCTTGTTTATTTCAGTGATATTATTAACAAGTGTCAAATTATTTGTCTGACCTAATTCAAAGATGACTGTATCAGTAATTATGAAATGCAACATGCCGGTATTTTTGTTTCTTTTTCTTGGAAATCAAGTATACATATATTTCAAATGTAGTTGAATGAGACAGAAAGAACCTGTTAATTTAGCAGAAAGATTTGTAGACTTTGTGGACACAAATGCAAGCTTGTATATTCCCTTCATTATGTTACTGGCTTCTTCCTAGTATAAACGTCATTAATAGCCATTTGCAAAATTTCACTTTTGGAAGGAAACGGGAATAATCCAGAAGGTTTGTCTCAATTCTGTACCATATGTATAGAGCTATTCTTGGATATGCACAGACCACTTCACTTTGACATCATCTAGCCCCAGTGATTGCATTTATATCTTTGTGAGATTTTTATGGGTTCAAAAACTAAGACCCTGAAAGCAGTACTTTAATGTTAAGGATCCAGTTCCCTTTTAATCCCTTGAATGATGTAAATTTTCTAGCCCAAAATTTCAGTGCAAAATTTTTCCAATTGTTTTGAATTTTTTGCAATTGTTTTTGACAATCATCAAATGGACGTCTCTCTTCATTGGCTATAGTGCTTGGTCAAACATTTGGAAAAAAATCTGAAAAAATTGGTAAATACATTTTATAAAGTTGGCAACAATTGACTTTGGCGCACAAAAGGTTAAGCAGGTAGTGTCATATTGGTTTGTATGTTCTGAAATCAGATCTGAAACTGAACATGTGTCCTGAGTTCACTTCAATGACACAAGTACATTTTGCCAGTTGAATCATCTGTGGAATTTATTTTCCGTGTTGAACTCTCAGTGTCATAGGGACTAAGTTTCTGAGAATGTTTATTTATTCCTTGCTGTTTTCTAATGATCTTTAATAACAAGAAAAAATCTGTTGTAAGATTAGATCCTTTGGGAAAACCAATCTGGGTTTAATCAGAATGTGTATTTTACAAAAGACATGTATGCAAAGAGATTATCAGGGTTTTCTCTATCTGATATGTGTAATCTTACTAGCTGTATTGGATTACAGTGAATACGACACACAAATCTCTTTGAATCTGCACACTTTCAGCGCATGGAGTAATTTTTTCTCAACTCTCTCAGCAAAGGATTATTGAGTATCAGATAACCTTGTTCTGAACTGAGAAATTGCAACAACAGACCCTCAGCTTGACAAACTGACCTGGAAATTTCATTGGGAGGGGGGGGGGGGGCGGCTGGCTTATCAGATATTGTTCGCAGAGGTCTTTCTTCATGGTGTAAATATGCTATTCTGATGTATTTTGATCAAAATCCAAAATTTAAATCATCACAAATTTGGGCTAAAATAATACTGTGGTTTGTGAATGCCTTTTCCCGTTGATTGGAAAAATTGTCCCCCTTTCCATTAGTTTTACCCACTCCCCATTGTGAAATATCTCTGATTTCCCCATCCCAACTGCCATATCTGTCCCTACAAAATTCATACTGCAATCACTTTGCCCAAAGTTTTTCCCATTGGTAGACTTCAAAACACATCAAAATCATTTTCCCATCTGCCCATTCGACCATTTTCAAGTTGTCCTCTGAGCTATAGAGAGAATACAATTTTACTGTCTGCTAGCAAGGGTAATTGCCCACTTGTCTGTTCCTTGCCTTTTATAAAATTGAAAAAAAAATTAGACCGCCCACCAAGTAATTGCTCAACCCTATGAGTGCTGTAATTTTTCCTACCAAAATTTCAGTGCAACATTTTACCAATTTTTATGAATTTTTCTGTAATGTTTTTGATAATTTTGGACTAAACGGACATCACATTTCATTGATTACAGTTTTTAATCAAAGTTTTGGCAAAAATCTGAGAAAATTTGACTGGCCTATATTTTATAAAGGCGACAAAAATTGACTTAGGCGCTCAAAGGGTTAATACGAATAACTTCCAGCATAAACAGCTCTGTTGGCTGCTCTTGTTTACTTGTAAGTTTTCTTTTCAGTGTTGAATGTCTCTAGCAGTCTGAATCCTCTGTGTCACTTTCTTTTGCAGAGAATGTCACAGAGCTTCAAGACACCGTAGTGCAAATCATCCACCAACAAAAGTATTTTGTACAAAATAGGTCTATCATTATTGACACATTTCAGTGTACACCAGTCTTCTCGGTTAAGTGCTCTCAAAGAATGCTGTCACCCGCTGAGTCCACTGAGAGACATCAAATTTTTAATACAAACCAAACATTCAATCATTGTACATGAAAAAAACCAGAGACAGATCATTGTTCTGGGTTAGTGTCCTGAATTCTATTATCAACACAGCTATTGTTCTCTTTCTATCAGTTGTCTTCAAGCTGTCCTGTCCTTTCTTGTACGTCTGCTGTTGAATGATAAAGACATTTTGGACTGTTTTTTTTTGTTACAGGGACACAGTACCCCATGGTGGAATGCAAGCCAGGGTTAAAGTGCTGAGTTGACTGACAAAACACACACAGAGGCGGTGATGAAATTGATAATACAAAGATTGGTGAAACTCCGACTGGTAATGGAGAATCTAACTTTCATATCTCAGTGTGATCATTTCAATTCACAGGGGAAATGATGTGTGCATCATAGTATTCAAAGTGTTTTACTACACAAAGTTGTTCGACTGTTTAAGTTTCCAATTCTCCATTTTGAAGGTGTTAATTTTTTTTGTATGTCTTTTCAATCCAGATCAGTCATTATTTACTCATTAAATTTCAACAAAATACATTGTGTAAGGTGCTTTATAGAAATCAGTGACTCAATATTCAATATTGATATGCCATAAACAATCCAAAAGATAGACAAATTTATATATATATATATATATATATATATATATATATATATATATATATATTACAATATCTTTTACTCAAGTTTCATGCATCACACCATTTTCAAACACACACATACATATATAAATAATAACACAAAATTACTTTAAGTACAAAAGCACAAAGTAATGATATCTGTTACTTAAGTTTCATGCATCCTGCAATCATCAGACAGATGAAGTGTATATATATATATATATATATATATATATATATATATATATATATATTTATGCACATATAATATGTACATATATATGCCCATATCTGTGTATGTATGTCTGATTTATAATGTATGGATATGAATGTATGTATCCACACACACACACATAGATGTATGCATATACCATTTCACCTTGTTGCTGGCTATTTTCTTACACTTTGCTTTGGTTTAATTTCATGAATGCTGTGTAATTTACATGGCATTTTGTGAAATAAGTCACATATATCACAAAAATGATATGTGACATATTTACCATGGATGTGTTCATATAGAACATGCATACAACAACTGTCATCCAAGGTGTGATTGACTTCAGTAAGTTCTTGTACAAATGAATACACAAGTTTGGCAACACTACTGAACAACAATAAAAATCACCCACTTTTAATAACTCAAAGCATGTGCCTAGTGTCTTATATTACTAAAGTGATTAATAATGGGTTGTTCACTGTAACTAGAAACGGGAAACATCCCATCTCATTGTCAGGCCGTGACAATAGATGTTAGTTTTTGCAATGGGATATGCACAGATGCTTTGATGTATTGTTTTGGAACCCTGATGAAGAGACTGGGTGTAACTGTAGAAATGACTGGATTCAAACTGAAAGAGATTTGGCACAGATAGCGAAAGTGTAAAACAAAAGCACAAAAATATAGAGTATTATTTCCGAGCTGTTTTTCATTTGTATCAATACCTAATTTTTATTAATAGGCTTAAATAATTTCATTGATGATGCATAGAATGCCCATCGCTACGAATCCTGAGTGTAGAATTATCCATAAAATGTGTGTTTTTATCATTTTAACAAGTGCTACAGGTATCCTATTCATCATTGAATTGCTCACTGAGTGTCTCCCCTCTTTGAAACACATGTTTTATGAAGTAGAGGCAATCCGCAATAGGTGATCATGAAGTAGAGTGTTCACTTCATTTCTACAATGTTGTCAAGTGAACGGTCAAATCACAAAATGCAAATTTCTCAATAAACAACTTTCAACACACTTGACAGTGTCAAGCATTTTTTAAAAGTCACAGAATCCTCCAACCACATGATTTTGAAGTATCAATTAAAATTTTTGGTATATTTTTAAATATTTTTTTTCGAGTAGGGAAAACCATTTTGTATGATATCATTCATAGAAATGTCACTATATTGAGTACACGCCCTCAAAAGTTCAACTTGTAATGAGGTTATTTGAAGGACCCACTTGTGCCGAAGTCAGACCTGTCGAGTTCTCAAAACCAATACATCACGGACAGCCCTCCAGCCCGAGCTAACGTGCATTTCATTGTCCTTATTACATAAATTATTCATAACATATAGTTTGCCCCAAACATTGTTCATCTCTGGGACATTATTTTACGGGCACCGTCCACTTTTTATTTATGCCGTTTCTCTTTTGTTAATTGTGAACACTTTGTGATGATTAAATTCTACAAAAATAGAGGCATAAAATTTATATTCAAAACTTCATTTCGAGACAGTAGTCTTGTAATATTCTCCACGATAATCAGGATTATAATTTTTTTTATATCATTATGCACAAAACACGTCAGTGCGTCTGTATGGCGGTGTAAAGTATGTCATTTTAGAGCTTTTCTTAGCTCTAGCAATTTCGAATGACCCGTTTAAAAGTCAGTTAATGGAATTTTTCTGAATGCCTTTGAGTTAGGTGCTCAATTTGTGAAGCTCCCTATCTCACTGTGAAATTGGTATCACGGTCTGTTTTGTTTACGGTTCCTGTGTAGCATTATTTATGAAATTTCGTGTTTATCGAGTTTAGTGGTGAGCACCGATGTAACATACATGACGCCAGTTAGAAATCAGTTAGAAGCACATGCCGAGTGGAGTCTTATGCATGTTAACATATTTAGAGTATGCAAATAAATTCCAAGAGCCTTTTCCGGCCTTTTCTTTGCCCTGACGTGTACAGAAGATTTTGCATACCGATAACTTTGCGCAGCTCCGCTCAATAGAAACAACATTATATCAATTTATCATTTATGAAAATACTATGCCTAAAGATTAACAACGTTTCTGTGGCTAATAATTGTCAATTTGAATATTAGAACCAGGACTGTTTATATTCTGACGTCAGTGCGTCAAGTTCAAGAGCGTGCATTGACATTGTATTTGCGACAGAGATGTATTGTTTTTCCCTTAATGTACGTTTCTGTTTATCTCTTATTAAGCGTACACGCCTTTCTGAATAAGCTGCGGATTCTCAATCGATTGACCGTCATTTGTTTTCTCTTTCTTTTCTTTTCTCCTGTTCTCGTTTTCTGCTCATATAATTTTACTCTACTTAGTTGCTTTTAATGTTGACCTGCAAGTTAACTTTCACGATGCCCGCCTACTTTCTGTTTTCGTTGCAGAACAAGAAACGAAACCGAACGAATTCGACACTCACCGTGTACGTTTTCCGCCTCGTCTGAGGCTCCACTCTGGGTCTCCCCAAATTCCGCCTTCCTCGGCAGATTTTCGTCCGCCGTTTCCATGACAGCGTCGTTATCCCGAGTTTCCGTGACAGTGGTGACTGTTTCCTGACTCGTCGTCACCACGTCCCCAGATTTCACCTCCTGCACCGTCTTGGTCACGGTCACAGTCTCCACATCAACGCCGTTCTCCCGGGTCGTCACCACAGTCTCCCGCTGAAATTCACTGACAGCGACATGGTCCCCGTTCATTGCATCCATGGTAACAGCGCCTTCCCCAACTTCAGCGTCCGCCATGACTTTCCTTCACTCGAGACAGTTTTCAGGAAGCTGAAAGAAAAATACCGCGACCTGACGATAAGCATAATAAATGTAACCATGTGACGCAGAAATCTACCCCAGCGTGTAAATTAACTTCCCAGTCATGCCTAGATATTGGTTTTAATCTCGTCAAAATGTAATGTTGAAGTCGGCTGTTGATTACAATAGATAAACGCTAAAGAGCGACGTCTGGGAATAATACTCTTCCGTAAATTGGTATAAATTAAATTGTACATAGACTCACAAACTTACTGCGCACTACTCTGCTATGCATTTAGTGGAACGAGGTCTATATTTAGAATTCTTTTCTACTTTTTATCATATTCAACATCTTGTCATATCTGATAGGTAACGGCTGTCTCTAATGGAACACTTTCAGCAAAGGTTCAAAACGCACAGCCCATTCAAAACCTGAACACAAGCGCAGCGATTAAATAGGGCGATGTTACCCATCTTTTCAGCGTATAGACATGTTTAAAAGGAAGACAATGAAAGAAAGGGAAGGAAAGAGCAATAGAAAGAGAGGGAAATTCCCTGTCCTTTTCTAAAGTGCCACTATTTTTGAGACACGCTGAAACAGAACCCCGCGTGAATTCGAAGCCATTGACAATTCCGGCTTTCCTTGGGTACCGTAAAGTGAACGCATCCATGGCATCCCGGAGGCATTTCATCCAGCAGTTCAGAGAAAACTAAAAACATCAAACTGGTCAGTGAAAGCAAAACACTTGTCAACCCATTCCATGTGTACTTTGTTAAGTGGTGTTTGCGCTGTTTATATGCTAGAGTATTCGAGTAATTTAAGAAGTGCGTCGATTGTAAGCTATGTTTATGTCTAAATTTATGTTGGAGTACTTCAGTGTGCTCTCTGTATACAGACCCGATACTTGATAATCGTTCCTCTGGGGCGCGTTGAAATAGCTTTGATGATGTCACTAAGATGTTAATTAAATTTTCAACCGACGATCGATCATCGAATGTGATACACGCGTTGTGGGGGCAGAAATTCACCTTCTTTGGTGCAGTTACATTGTTTCAGGGAAAACCCACCCGAACGACAATGGTTATCAATCGATTGTCAGTATCCGGAGAAAGAAAATAACTTGCTTTTGTGAATTCTCGATTAATAGGAAGGGATGGAGCGAGAAGTTGAGTATTGTCAAATGTAATAAAATCACAAAAATATAATTGTTATTGTTCCAGGCAACTTGCCAAAATGAACTCAAGTGACATAATTTGTCGCACTAGCTGCAATAACTCTTATATTCTCAGTATGGTGACCTCATCTATACCAGTCTATTCTGTGATATTAATGATGGGCTATTTTTATAATAAGTCGGCATGTGCTGAAGGGCTCCCTAAGTTAACGATGGTTGTTAGTTATTGTTCATACTCCATATGTATGAACACAGGGAATAGAGTAATCTTGTTGTTGTGTTGTTGTTATTGTTGTTGTTGTTGATGGTGATGATGACGATAATAAAAAATATTAAAAAACAATGTGTCATTCCTTGCTGTTGTTTGTCGATGTTGTAGATAATTGTAAAAGAAAACTGTAATCGTGACAAAAAAACGACGTAGGTCGCCCAACGTCACTCCCGTCCTGTATAATAGGACGGGAGTGACGTTGGGCGACCTACGTCGTTTTTTTGTCACGATTAGTTTCTTTTACAATTATCTACAACATCGACAAACAACAGCAAGGAATGACACATTGTTTTTTAATATTTTTATTATCGTCATCATCACCATCAACAACAACAACAACAACAACAACAACAACAACAAGATCACTCTATTCCCTGTGGTATGAAAGGTAAAACTCGCCCATCTTCCCCCAATAGAACTTGAAAATAATCGTGCCAACTCGTGCTTGAATTGAATCCTGACAAACAGTTTACGATAGAGCCTGAAACAGTTCTGTTTTATCTTTTCGCCTGAATTCACTCTTCGCAACTGGCGCGTGATACGCGATGTCAGTTTTTCAACAGTCATGAAGTCGATGACAAGTCACATGCTTTTTCCTGTGCAAGTTTAATTTATAACCGATGGATTCCTCTCTGTCTGTGCCAAGCGATGCAGTTCAATGCCCGAGGTTGCGGCACATTACAGGTGCTATTTATGGGGGCTGTAATGCAATAATTCAAGCGGGCGACCCCGTACCTTTTTAAGACCCCGGGGAGTGCAAGATGTACCGTGTAGGACTGTCTGACCGCACTTTACAGTCGTAAGCTCTGAAACTACTCAATGCATACCTGGCGGTCCGGAAGCATATAGGTCGATAAATACGCCAAAGTTAATACCTGTGAATGCCCCAAACGACCCCTGGTCAAAGTGGTTGATTTTCTTTTTATCTTTGATGAATCGTTTTGTTTTTTGGTAAATCCGTAGATTTACATAAGCGAGGGAGAGCTTGGCGATTTTCAGTGCCTAATTTGTGCTATGTCTGTGACTTGCGGAGATTGACGTTCAATCATTGCGGTGACACAAGTCTAAAACTTGGCGAGGCTCTGCAACACAGTTGTGTGTTCTAACTTTTCTTCGTCGATTTCAAGTCTGGCGAATTAACCGCCAAACATTTCAGGGCCGCCTTTCAAGAAACACACGCCAGGGGAATAAGGATAACCATGTATATTAGAATCCCTTTACTTAAACGAGCTCTCGAACAACACGAATAAGACGTGCCATTCAACTCAACACTTACAAAATAAACCTGGAGTAAAGTTCATGCCATTTCGTGTCCCCATGGAGCCACTCAAGAGCTCTGTCACAAATTTGAAGTCTTCAAGTTGACATGTAAGATCGCGACACCAAAGTAACAGGGCCGACGATTCACTGTTCCAAGTTTGCCCATGAGATATTTTGGCCAGAAAATGATCAAGGAGTCAACATTTGGCTAATAGATGGAGATAACAATGTTAGATTTAGTATCAACTCTTTGGGTATGTAACACCGTTGTACATGAACTTGTGCTATGTTTTGCATAGATTACAGTATATTTTCTCCTTGGCCCCGAACAGTCAGTATTCAAAGCATCGGCTTTAATGATACCTCTGGATTATAGAATTAAAAAATTAACCTATAAAAATATTTTGATAGCGGATATCGTGGTCAGTGAGTGTCAAAGCCTACAGGTAGGAAAGTTACTGGCGGTGAGATCAGTTCTACCGCCGATCTTTTCGGAGCAGCAATAGCCGACGGATTCGCCTTGAAATAAAAGTAACAGATACGCACTTGATGCGTTTAGTTTTATCTTTTACCGAGTCAAGCTTTTGATCTGTTCAATAGCTCAGCTCATGCGGAACCGAAAGACTTTGAAACGCCCGTCTCCCGTGGATTGCACGACAAGAATGCCTGAACGCTAAAAAATGTTTCGTAAATGGTCCATAAATTAAGAATGGGGTTGGTTGAACGTTCCTGGGTAAAGTGCCAGTCCAAAGTAATCGGTTTAATCTGCCGTTTTAGTAGAATTTGGCTCCGTATAGTGTGTTTTCAAAATGTTGGACCAAATAGAACCTGGCAATGTTCCACGGCCTGGGTTGGTTCATTGCCTGTTTCAAGGTCTCCTCATAGCTATGGTCTACTCGAAGATTTTATGGTTTGCAACAACGCCAGGTAGCTGCATGCACCCATTTTGCACTCTGCACCCGTCAGAGAATATTTCAATTTATCTTCCAAGACTTTGAAAAGTCAGCACGGACAGTCACTGATCAGGTCTGGGTTTTTGCAATCTATAAGTAAGTCATATCGTAGCCGTATCCGCAAATAATGTGTCAACTACAATAGCGAAATAGAGTTACCTCACATATGGGTATCTATCTACTGTCAGTTACACTGTATACGAAAAGCTTAACTTAAAGCACAGCCCCTTGGGCAATAAAACGTACCCTCTGCGAAAGTCCTGTAAACAGGTGCTGGTATCTCAATATGAATAAATATAGAAGCATTGACCCAATCAACTTGCTCGTCAATTAACGAGTTTGTCATCAACAAAGATAAGTCTGCTATGCGGAATATGTGACCCTGCCCGAAAAGGTAAACGGTCGCACACTTTACGTGTATGCGGCAAGATGCGTGTGTGTAGTTGAAAATGAGTGATTGGCGCGGTACAGTTAGTCGGGGTTGTCATGCGAGGGTCGTTATTCAGGTCGGTTAATGGGGTCGGCGGGACTTGGATGTCAAAACCCCTCAACCCTGGCCAGACAACAGGCCTAACTATTCCATGCAATTGACACTCGGAGTCCTTGAGGATTTGCAAACTGTGCGCTACCATCCCGAGCAAGACAAAAGGCACATCCACTCAAAAAAAGACGCCATCGTGTATAGATCACCGAATTCAATAGAAAGGATCCGTCGTTACGTAAAAAGGGAGACGATAGAGTGTAAATGGCTTACGGAGCTTCCCTCGGATTTATGCATTGTGGGTTTTTTCAATCGTAAGGCGTGGAAATTACCAGAAAACGAACCAATGTATAAAGGGGTGCGCGCCATAGCATGTTTTGAGGCACGATATTTCAGCAGTGGAAGACGTATAAATAAGTGGACAGAATTTTGCGCCTTTGGGGTTTCACATGTACGAACTGTACCTGTTTTGAAACGCGTTGCTGGAACTTCCTGTCGGGCAGAGTCACGATTCTACCTCCATGGTTGGAATGAACTGCGGTAGTTTTGTGACTTCTGACATACTATACAATGACAGATAACAACCTTTTTACACAGCACCACTTGACACTCAGCGATTGCTGTGCTGTTTTTAGGTAAATATTGTAACCGGGTCTGGTTTCCTGTCGTTTATCATTACAACGCTGATAGTAAAGACGGGAAGGGTTTCTCTCAAGAGCCGAAAACAAAATTTAGATGGTTGGTATTTCCACTGTAAACTCAGCCCGTATGTTAGTCCACAGGCCGTTGATAATATATGTTTGAAAGTTCATTTTTGCCCCACAGAATGCTTCTAACGCAGCACGGTAGCAGTTTAGCTTCGTGTTTGCATAGAGTATTTTATTGACAGCTCTCATTTCGAAAGAGAGTCTGCGATGTGAAACCGTTAAGGTATTAAGTTATCAACTGTGGTTTTTGTCGCGTTCTCATCTTCGCGATAGGGTCCTTTGTTACATTTTGATTGGCAGTTCTTCTGACATATTTCAAGTCCAAGTTATGTATCTCAGCAGATCTATATCTGTACTTCAACTTCATTATCGCGCCCTACTTTGATAACGCGGTGATAAGTTAGTTACCAGATATTGTTCGGTCGCTGTTTTTTTGTACCTGGCTTGCAAGGCACTGAACATGTGACGTGCTTCGCATTGACTTTTTTAAAACGGCAACTACACACTAAAATGGAGCTTTTGTTAAGGCCCCCAAAACAAACGAAAATGACGGTAAACTGATCAATATTTACGCGTGCCCTGTGGTTCAATTCGCTGTTCGGAAATCGGAGCGACATTTCCCCCAAAAAGATAACCCCACTCAACACACACTTTTACGGGCTTGGCTCAAAATAATGCGAACGCTGCCATTGGCGCACACGTACACGCAATAGTAAGATATATTAAAAACGTAAACAATACATGAATTAGCGTTCTTACCTCGGATCAACTTAAGCTCTCTCAAGTCCTGTGCCAAAGACAGCTCTGTAGTAAAGCTGGCAACCCTGAAATTAAAGATCCTCGGTCTTTTGTCAAGAATAAAAATCAGCCAGGTATGAGATTCGTTGTCGGTTGAATGGCTTGCACCGCGACGCAAGCGAGCTGCCGATCACCTATATACATACACCCGGTGGGCAGAGAGAAGCTGATAACACTTTCACTGTTGCGGGAAGCTGAACGTATTCTTTTTTTTAAGTCTAATGAATTATTCAAGCTGCCCCCGTATCTGCTACATTATTATGCAGCCCAGATGAGAAACCCAGAACGGATGAAAGGCCAGTAAGTGTGTACGGGTGTGACGTCACGGCAGTGGGTAAAACTATTTTTAAGTAGGGGTGGACGGGAATTTTTATAACCGTCTTCACTGATTACCCGCTACCAAAAAGTTGGATACTCGGGATACCTCGGTGGATTATCCTTTTTGGCGCGATGACCCAGTAAAAATGCGAAAAAACCCACCAGAATTGTTGCTGTTAGAAATTTAACACTTCCCTAAACCAGCCAATATTTGTAGTTGACGACCTGTTCCGTAGCACCAGGAGCATGAGCAGTGTGGCATTACCGAGTGGGTATATGTGTATTTATATTACAAGTTGGCCATTGACAATAACAACTCTATTATTCACCAAGTTTTTCTACAAATTTCTCATCGTAGTATTTTTTCAATTTATTTTATAAGCGTACTGGCACTCTCTCCTATAATCTAAAACCGTTAACCCGTACATTATGATGTCGATATGTGAGAGAACTTTACCCTAAGGGGAACAAGCACAGTAGTAATCTTTAATGCGGATCGAAATTTAAAATAGGGATGTTACTCTGTGCGAAAGAGATACATATTTAGAGTGGCGCACAGTTGTAAATATATACATGTATGCACACAACAGAGTCTCGCTTCGTATAGACACCACCATCTTCTCCTTCCTGGTGAATTTGAAAGTAAAGAACAGTGCATCGATTCTAGGAAGGCATAGTAACTGTTGTAGCGTTTGATATTTGTCTTCGCATGGCATTTTCTTCAGTGTATTATAAACAGATTTTTTATCACTATAGAAAGTGTGTCGACAACTCCACCATCTAGCTTGTTAATGCTACCTTTATACAAGTGCATTTTGTGCGCCTATGTGCGTGTTTGAGCATTTACAGCAGGTCATAGGTGCATGGGTATGAGGTCGCACTCTTTTGACCAGTGCTTATTACAAGAGTGAATTACAACAGTGAACACTAGCGCGGCGTACAGCGCAGCGCTTAAATTCCTGTGACCTTACAGTATTGAAAATACACTGTATTCAGCGCAAGCCAGTAAACAAGAAATCTAATTTTCAAACCGAAGACTGAAACCTTTCACGGTTTACTTCCCCGAGGTGCGGGATGACCCGGTTATCAGGTTTCCATGGTTACAGTCGATAAGATGATGACGCAAGCAGGGAGACACTGAAGTGGGTCAGTAGTAGTGTTCACAGTATTGCTCATCATGGAGGAGTTTATTCAGATCTCATATCTTGTAACCGTTTTCAAAATACACAACCCATTATTTTTGGAAATTCCTAAAGGAAAAGTACACTACGATTTTTCTGAATAAAGTATTGATGCTGTTGGCAATACATATTGTGTTAGGCCTACCTATCGCAGGAGAAAGCCGATCTTATGATATGTATTTTTATCCAGGCTATGGGTTTGATATAATCAGTAATATTGTGGCTTTCATGTCGTTGCTGGGCGACGATTAGACTGATCACTCACATTGTATATAAAGGGTATCATATATAATTTCGGTGGCTGGAAACCGCCCTCTATCGGAGAAAAAGACGCTCAATACAGTGCAATGACACGATATTATCGTTTGCAATGTTCGAGAAGTGTGTTGATGATCGATTAATACATTAAATGGAATGTGTACATCATGTGCAGGTCGAGTTCACGTGTAAGATGAGATCGATATAGAAGAGTTGAAATAGGAGTCAGTGTGCCTGACCTTTGCTTGAACTCTTCTGGTGTGATTACATCGTATTCGAGTACTCCATTTGTGACTTCGCAACTCTACTCATTCTCATTGGCACATCACTTCATGAAATCGATAATTTAACTCTAAAAATTTACAATACTGCTATCAAATAATTAGAACAGACGATATCCAACGAAATATGAACAACGAAAGATGAAAAATAGAAAGACCGTAATGAATAAAACACTCTTCCCAAACAAGATAATTGAATGCAAAGCTTGGAAGTCGAAAGAAGAAAAAGAATTTAGGTAATTTACAACTGTCAAGTCTAATTATTATTGGAGTCACGAAATCGAGTTTACTGTGTTATTCTGCCAAAAGTACTTTTCAGATCGTTTCCATGGATACCATTTTGAAAACGCTTGCTAAGTGATCATTCTTTTCAAGCGGATCCTGAATGAAAACAGCGAAATAATGTTTCGTCGGACAGGAAGGTCATACGAGGTCAGTAACCATCATTGAGCATCGACACATAAATTTCCATTTTCCTGAAAACTGTGTGTTCGCGGCAACAATGTGTTAATAGACGAAATGTGTAGAACACGTTCCATCAGTAGCCCCTTCAGTCATTAGAGGACATTTTGGTTCACCAACAATAGAAGAGCTCCGAAATGTAAAGTCATTTGGAGTAAGTTCATCTACCTGCAAGTTTTTCCAATTCAAATGCAATAAGTTAAACCACGAAAATTACAACACTCACTTCTACCCTGTCAGTGCTAGTGGTGGGGAAGGAAAATTGCATGTTGCCGGTTCGCGTTTACGCGAATGGGACAAACTACAAAAAATGCGACGACACAAATTTTTACGCTAGAAATTTACGCGTAGAATTTATTCGCGTTCGTAAGAGTAGTACATGAAAACTTAAACTATAGTGTTACATCATGACTACAGGAAATATTTGTCATCGCACTGACCTTTCGAAATCAAAAATCAAAGTCAAGGGTCACCGTGCAAAATTTGGCACCAGGAACAAATTACCAATATTTACCGGCACTTGGTATTCAACGTGGCCGCTTTCCCTTTGTTAACTATAAGGGGAAAATAACATTGTCGATTATCACAAAAGTATGGAAATCGGTCACGACATGCGACATGCGACCTGCGACTTCAAAACTGCAACCTGCGTCCTGCGTGTTTGTCAAACTGCGACCTGCGTAGGGTTAGGGTTAGTTAGGGTTAGGGAAGTCGGACCCCAAACCAGAAGACAAGTTTTGACAAACACGCAGGGCGCAGTTTTGAAGTCGCAGGTCGCATGTCGTGACCGGATTTCCATACAAAAGTCAGCCGGTGGAAACTTTATATACTCCATGAGTTTCAAAATGAGTCCAAGCAAATTGTCAGTATTTTAAATTCAGAGGAAGTCGATATTTTCGTATAAACGGAAACAATCACACTCCCTGACAAGCAAACCAATCGCAATCGAAATTTCTTACATTTGCATTTAAAGTTGAAAAATAAAAGACTAAATAAACAAACAAATAAACAAACAAACAAACAAAGCAAAAAGGCTTCATCAAGTATCAACACACAATTCGCTGAACAAACTGCGTGCCTTAGTTTTTCCTTGAACATTCTCCTTCTTGCACGACCAACTCAAAGGATTGGGAGAAGTCATCGCCCGGACGATGTTTCCACTAGCGCCCTCAGGCGGTCAGTAATCCGACCCGTCATGATTGGGAGCCCTTTTACGAAATCCCTTCGTTTTAATACATCGGAAATTCAATAAATGATAATTTTAATAATGATAAAACAAGGGAACAGAGATTTTTCCGTCATGTCTTATCGTTCCATTGCAGTGGTTAATTTTTGTGACGTATGAGTGATGTAAAATTATATCCAACATTATTGTTCGAGAATGGCTGAAATCTTGACACGGAAATCTTGACACGGCTGTAATACTATTATATATGGTAAAATGCTATACGATGCGTCATATGATAGCAAGAATACTAAAAATTATTTTGTATTTTTCATATTTTATAAAATAAATCACACCTGAATTCACGTGTGATCACATTGCTAAATTGGAAACTCGAGTAAAGAAGAACGTACGAACTCATATTCAGTTGCACAGAAATTACTGATTTATTAATGCCTTTGGTATGTTTAGACGGTATAAAGGAAATCGACGCTATAGCTAACAACACTTATACGTCGGGAAAAAATACGTGTGTTAACGTTTACACGTGGAATTTGTATTTTCTGGTTGAATTTTGATACAAAACAATTCAACCGAAGTGGAACTGAGAAAAATCACCCTTGGTTCTCAATCAGGACCCATTCTGTGTGACATATACTGTTTCTGGTCACGTGTGAAAAGTTTCAAGTATTTAAATATCCGAAAAACGCAAAGAGAACATTATTGTGCAATAACTACAACTTTTCTCACGAAAGAAAATATTCATATAATAATAAAACTACAGAAAAAATTGCTAGCTATAAAATATTAACATCATAAATCATAATATCTACAAAAAAAAAAAACTATTTTAATATGCTGTTAAATATTAATCCTATTAAGTACAAGAATAATCCGATATGTATTAACCTAGCCTAGTCCCTCGACGAAGTATTTTTGCCTTCGGAGATTTTTCGCCTTCGGCCATACTCCTATATGGGCGAAGGCCAAAAATCTCCATAGGCAAATATACTTCGTCGAGGGACTAGGCTAGCATTAACCATTTTGAAGAAAACCATAGTCTATGGACTGAAATAAGATTTGCTGATTATATTAAGTCAGCGTGGCTCAAATGTCTTCCAATTGGTAAGTTTTTCCAACAAGAGCTGTATGGTGTATGGATGAGTTTGATGCCAGCTCGTTTCAATTATGTTCGAATCAGCTGCACAAAATCTGAAAAAAACAAACAAACAGAAACATTCTCTCAGAAATGTGAATGATATCTCTTCTATTTTGTTCAGTCTAAATCGCAGATAGGGTTTACGTTCTTGTTTCTGCTGATAGTTTTGCTTACGAGACGTTTTGGGGATGAAATCTGCACTTGACAGTGTTATTGCGATTTCAATGCCAATGGTTGAACCTCCAAAAGTTCGAAGGACAACGAGATTCAGATTGTTGCCAGCCATAGGTTTGCTGTTACTGCCATTTCAGATTCGGAAAACAGATGAGCAATTCAGAATAGGATTGAAACTCAAATCAATCAGTTATCCTTGTAAAATATCAAACACAGTGTCGATATTGCCAAACTTAATCAAGCAACCGACCTTCATAATTAATCTGTCCATGTGAATTCTCAAGACCCTGCAACAGATCATCCACGTCCTCGTCGCTGAGCCGATCTCCTAAATAAAAATAAACACAAGACAAATCAATACCGTGCAATACGATACAATACAATACGATACAATAACGAATCTGTAGATGTATACCATTTTCTGTCCGAAATACATTCTAAGATCAGATACAGTGGTCTGTGCGTTGGAAAAAGCTAACGGCAGTCTTACAGCTAACTTACATGCACTGCATACTGCCATTTCAGAAAGTCTACGGTGCGAATAAATGTATTTTTGTATTCTTTACTATGCTAAACTCTCATTCTGTCATAGTATCAACTTAACGTGGACTATTGTGAGTACCTTATTTTATTGTATTTGCTAACTTTCAGTATGTTAAATTTCGCTAGTAATTAGTGTAAGTTCCTGCCGATTAGCCATCATCCCATCGGCAGTTTCGTTCGTTCGTTCATCAGGTAGTATCTATGTCAAGAAAGCGCCTGTCGACCTTCCTCATCTACGGAGCCGACCGTTACCTCATCCCATCTCGGACTACTCCTCCTTGGAAATATCTCCGTACTCATTACAGTAAGTCAGAAGCTTTTGATGTTGGTTGGCTTGTTAGTTCGTAAGTTTCGATTGTCGGTCCGTCGGTCAAATAATGAGTTATTTTGTCAAGTTAGTGTTGCATGTGTTCAAAGACACACTTTTGTGGAGGGACCGTGACACAATCTACTCACCGAGTGTCGTTAGGATGTGACGTAACTCAGATGACGATATATAGCCGTTGCTCTCTTTGTCGAACACACGTAGCCCTTCCACCATCGTAGTGTAGTCGCTGGTAGAATCGCCTCGTATCTTAGACCCGTGGGCAGCTACCACCGCCATGAAGTTCTCGAAAGCAACTCGGTCGGCTGTGTTGTGAAAAAGAGAAATTGAAACTTATGAATGGCGCCCTCATGTAGAAATAAGTTGTAGCTCTTTTGACAACGGTTACCACATTCGGAAATTTTCAGTACATTGCATTCCGTTCACTCATGGTTCTCAAGAGTTGCAGCTTTCAGAGAGAACTATTTCACGTTTGACTGAGTTATTCAATTTTCTAGGGCATACATTTGCCTAGTCACGCGTTTCTCCTCTTTGATTTCGACCAGAATTTCATCAAGAATTGCGGTTGACTGGATGTTATATACAAACAAGAAAACGAACGTGTTGGTGCATTCGTCGTCGTTGTAGACAGTCAACATAGCGTGAATGTTTATTTCACATGTTGCAATGGAGAATTTTACATCACCGTCATCATACCAACATTTGCGGTTCTAAAAACCGAAATGCTTTCTTTGATCATTGTCCCTATAACGAAGCTCAGTGTTATGACCAATTGCCGCTATCCGAGACACCAATTGATAAATATCACTGACATTTGAAATCAGATTGTTTGTTCTGACCAATAAAGTTCCTCAACTGCCGATCGAATGCCTACCATTATGGTGAAAATTCCTTTAAATTAGCCATTTAGTATATTTCAGTGATTGAGTGGCCAGAGCCATGGTATTAAAATTTTGCAAATCACTTTAAAATATCCAAAACAGTTATGAACATTTATCCTTCCAAAGTTAGGTAGGTCAACGAACCGAACCTCGTTTTGACTCGACTTACCTCCATCGCCAAGTTCCTTCTCAATTTTCTTGACATCTTCTCCCATCGGATTGTAACCAAGGGCACGTAGAACATTCTGTATTTCTGATATCTCAACCTTCCCATCGCCAACCTTGTCGAACAGAGAGAAACAATCTCTCATGTCTGTACAGAAAGGTCAATCAGATCAGATTATTTAGGAAAACGTCCATTGGGATAAATATTTTTGAACCACATACAGTTTACCGACAAATACATACCAACACCTACCTACCTACCTTCCTACCTACCTACCTACCTACCTACCTACCTACCTACCTACCTACATACCTACATCCATCCATCCATCCATCCATCCATCCATCCATCCATCCATCCATCCATCCATCCATACATACATACATACATACATACATACATACATACATACATACATACATACATACATACATACATACATACATACATACATACATACATACATACATACATACATACATACATACATACATACATACATACATACATACATACATACATACATACATACATACGTTCATACATACATACGTTCATTCAGTCATTCTAGTCAGTCAAATATTTGCCCCAGGCCAGTGGTGCTAAATCAACAGGTTGTTTCTCGGTTCATTGCCAGGATTCCGTGACCTCTGACACACAAGCAGTATTCCCAATCCCTGCCATGGCTTTGGCATTCACCGAATTCCATTGATGCTATTGAAAACTGTATCTATGCATAGTCTTTGTTTTGGCACATTCCGCACCCCTGGCATATATACAGCGAGCAAGGCTTACATACAATGGCCAGACCAAACACAGGCGCTGAACGATAAACATCACCCCATTATAGCGTATCGAATGCCCGCTTCAGGTGAAACTATCAAAGTCTTATATAGATTGTGTACATGTCCGAAAACATTTTAATGAATTCTCTAGCAAGAGAGATTAACCGCTGATTTGAATTTGTTAACATGAACCGCTATGCCACGCCCTCGATGTGGTGCGCACCTTTTAAGACGCAAGCGATACACTTGTACTATAAAATCATAGTCGCCGAAGGAAACTGAGGAAAATCTTTTACCAATGACTTCGGTAAGCTGATAAACTGAACACATAAACTGGCGATCTGGAGAGTTTCATGAACGTGTATAAGATTTTCAAATCGCTAAAGAATGAATGGGTTACAAAATGTCGTTCTTAGACTATTGATGGTATTCAAAGCAGGCGGGGTACGCTTTTCAGACCTATACTTTTGTTTGCTCGCAGTCTGCGCTCAAAGAAACGAAAATGAGGACGAAAAGCGGTGTCGGCAGCTTTGTCGATAAACTGTGAAATGCGTGAACCTGGTAAGACGTGGGTACGTTCAGCGTTGTCAGTTGAAATCCTGTAGGTCTGACTGCCTTATGATACAATTTAAATACTTGTGTCGTCCCATTCAGCCTTTTCAGCTGTCGACTCTAATCCCGTTTCTTGAATAGACTTTCCGCTTGACAGATTTATTCGTCTAGTACGAGCAGCGGTGGCTATTCACAATACATCAAAATATCTGTTCGCTTACCCATGACCTGGTCTTCGTCAAAACCGCTCGCTGCCTGTGAAAAATGAAAAAAAAATTCAAAGTTATATGCAAAAAGTATCACGATTAAAGCCAGTAGGACTTGAATGAAGATGTGGTTTAATACTCACCATGTTGGTCCTCACTGCTCCTGGAGTGTTTACAGGTCTTAAACCTATTAAGATGCGCCCTCTAGTGATGAGCAGTTACGTAAGTGTACCAGGTAAGATTGATGACGTCTTCGGTCAAATCGTTGATTGGAGGAAAGGGCAGGTCTGCAAAGTCGCAAAGAAACTCGTGCACAAGATGCGAGCTTTAGAGTTCTACGGGTGTCTAAATGCTATGCAGCCTCTCTTTCTTTGCACGTTACACAAATCTATTACAAACACTACAGCAATTGAAGTATAGAAATGCAAACCTTTAGAGATTTGTCTGGTGTTTGAAGTGCATGACCAAAGCTGTACACGTCGCAGAGTAAGTACATGTAGCTTTTCATCAGTTGGCCAAGGCTCAAACACTTGTTTGCCATATTAGGAATGCATTAACATACCTTCTGATTGGCGGTAACGGCGAGGATACTCCTCCCCCTCACACCCCCCTCCCCCGAGATTTTGTTTGATGTGGAGTGCGGTGCGGACTTTGAGGCATGAAATGCAAATCTTTACCATGAATATCATCACTCCTTCCACATATCAGTAATGCGCCTCTTCAATCCTGGTACAAGGCAAGCGTGTGGATTTTCACTAGGGTCGTAATTATCACGTCAATTTTTTTACCATCCCTCAGAAAATCCGATGGTTTGTCTTCATTGCTGCCAATGGTAAGGATAAGGCCAAGAAAGACATAATACAAAAATGATGCGGTGACACGTTTTTTACTCTTTGTTTTTATTCTTCAATCAACAAGAACGCGGAAAAAAAACATGAAAGCAACATAAGGAATGCACCCAGAGATGAATGCACAGCAGTATTACTGTAGTATTTTTGAATAGCAACAGTTCTACAGTTTGACTTTTAGTGCAGCAATGCACAGTTTTGACAGCTTAATATAACAGTGACATATGTGTACAGTTCTGAATGGAATGTTAGTGTCAGTTATTTTGTTTACGGTTCTGATTTATACAGCACTGTGTTATGCACTATCACCGCGTATTTTTGCGTTTTATTTTTTTCCTTATGAGAAGGAAAAAAAAAGTTTGACGCCGCGGGCCTGACGCGCGCGAGGATGAGAAACAAACTTTTTATTTATTTTTATTTTTCTTGGCCTAATAGTACCATGTAAATGTACTTTCGATAAACATAAACGAAAACAGGTACGTGGCCTTCGTTTGTTGTTGTTGAAATTATGATAAAAGGTACATCCGCTGTCTGACAAGCATCTTGTTCTAAAACATCGATGACATATCTGAAACTTCGGAAATAAGGTCGATCGCCAGGAATTTTATATAATTTTTGAACAAATATAAGAAAGAAAAGTAGAAATGAGCAATTTTAATGTACTTTATAAACTTCGTGTTGAAGACCTACAGATTATGCGAGAATAAGAAAATCCAATATTTTTGTAGGAAAAATTTAAGATGCTTCAAGAGAGTAAACACAGAATACCGACTTCAGAAATAGAGTGTAAGCATTAGATCGCCATCATCTGCATTCTGTTCATTGATACGAAAATCAGCGACTTTAAGTCATTTCTTTGCAGAAATTTCTTGAAGTCATCAGGAGTGTTCTCGTAATTACAAAGCTCCAGGTCCTGATCGATTTTTTATATTCTATTGATATTGTTACATCTATTTATGTCAACTTTTCAGTGTTATTCTTGATGTCGGACTGTGTTCTGAGAATTTGTTCTAAGGAATTATTTCTCCACTACATGAAAAGTGCTCTATCTGATGGGAATAAGTAGTGTAATGGAGGAATTCCATTACTTCCAATCTGTAGTAAAAGTTTGGCGACAATCTTAAATCAACGGGCACCTGAAAATAGAGTGATAGCTGAAGCACAAGCTAGTTTTCGAAAGGGGTATTGTACCAGAGACGATATTGTTTGCTAATCTCTAATTCAGAAACACGCATCTGTAGTTACAGACGGACGATAATCGTGTACACCATTTCATAGACTTTCCAAAGCTTTTGAGGTAGTCAAACATGATGGAATACATGAGAGAATTTTGAGTGTTGAGATCAGTGCATTACAGGCTGCTTGCGTGTAAAGGGGGACAGGCGAAGTAACTGGACAAAGTTGTACGGTAAGTCGAGTTTATTTTCTTTGTTTATTAGTGATTTATAAGCTTATTCAAGTGATGTGCAATCAGAGGGCATTATCGTTGATGGCAATCATGAATACCCTTAAAGCCATTCCTTGGGTATAAAAGACAGCTTCACTTCAGTGGCTTCATTGTTTCGAATGACGGAAACGTGGAAGCAACGCGAGCAACTGCTCCGGAAAACTGGCGTAAATCTTTTAAAGTTAGTACTTTGATGTACGCTGAAGGGCTAATAGTAGGCTGGAAGATCCGTCGCTCGAGGGCGCTCTATCCTCCAGCGACAGATCTTTCAGTCTGAGAGCGAAACTCGTGAGCGAAACTGTAACTGACTTAGATTTTGTCTGCAGAGTAAAAGTGAATCAGCTCGACGAATTTTATGTGAATCTTTCTGAATCAAAGATAATTATCTTTACAAACGGTGGGTACCTCAGAAATTATGTACAATAGGTTTTCTCTGGTAAAATAGTTTAGACAGTGAACATTAAAGCTATCCCGGGGTTGATTCTTTCCTCCAAATTGTCATGGTCACCAACAACAAAAGCTGCTATTGGTTTGAGTTTTAGTTTCGATACAAATAGCCACCAGGAAAATTAGTGCAAGGTCTGTTGCAAACATTTCCAAAATGTTTGACCCGACTGCTTTTCTCGCTACTTGTTATGGATCTGATGTAAAATCTGGGCCTTGATAGCTATGAGCATGTAGAAGTTGAGTATTGCAGTTTAACAGGTGTGAACAGCATTGTAAATACCATACTGAAGTTATCCTTGGCCAACGTAGCAGAATGCCTTTCTGTTGCTTTTATTTGAAAAAAGCACTTCTCACAGGCAGAAACGGCGAGAAATGAGAGGTACCAGATACACCATGCAAATGGCTTTGATATGATGGGGGTGGGGTGGGGGCTTCCCCATCATTTTATATGCAACAGTTTTGGGGAGGGCCATTTCATGACAGGTTGTCAGAGAAAAAGTTTCTGACCACTTGGATAAATGTGTATGATAATCCAAAACACACACAAACAAAATATGAAAGCTACATTAAAACAAATGTCAGAGGTTGACCAAAATAATACGAAAATTGACCAGAAACAAATAGCACTTGGATTTTAATCCAAAGGGGTATCAATGACATTTCAAATATATCAGTAGTGTTTATATTTAGACTTGTTCATTTCCAACTCATGATGCAGCTTCACAAATGCCTGTGTGATATGTACAGTGGTTTTAAAGTTTGGCATTGATGCCTATACACACATATACTTTCATACATACACATACACATATACAAACGTACGCACATGCACACATACATAAATACATACATAAGCTTACATACACAAACATACACTGAATTGTGAAAAAAACAATGTTATTGTTGAAAACTGAATTTTAGTCAAGACTAGAATTGGGCTTACACTCTATTGCAACATACTTTATGTTGAAAAAGAAAACTTGAGTGTTTCGCCAGAAAAAATAACAAAAATATTATTTCAACTATTCTCCCTCTGATGAGTTGCTTCTTCAAAGTTCCACTTCAGTCTTGCATTCACCATCACCAACATCCTGCAGAATAAAAAAATAATAGATAACCTGATAAACTATGGGGAGAATTTCTTATAAGTATATCATTTATTAAGAAATTCCACATATTATTTATGGACCCAACTAAAGATTATTTTAATATTATTGGTAGCATGTTTGAATCAAGGCTGTGGATAGTGTTGTCAGATATTCAGGAAATCACAGTCCTGACTTTTAGGAAACTACACTGCAAATTCTGGCACAGGGGTTAATGAATTGCAAATTAACAGATAATAAAGAATAATGCTATTAAATCTAGTTTTTTTGTATGAGCCTTTTCCCCTTGTTATCTTCTCTCACCCTATGTTTCCTTCCAGTGTGGGTCACGACTGTCCTTATATGCAGTGCGCCCTCCCTTGGTGAACTTATGGTATGGGATTTCGGCTCTGACCTCCTTACTGTTGCCGTCCTAAAAGCCTATCGTAAAGCATGCAAAAAATTTACCAAGGGAGGGTGCACTGCATACTCCGTATATGTATATTTAACACTGAACCATCATTACTCACAGGTCAAGGAAACATGGGGAAAGAGAAATACACAAAACTAGGTTTAATAGCATTATTCTTTATGTGGTTGTTGAGAGTGTACATGTACATAAGAGCAGTAAAAAGGGTTTTTTTTTGCCAAATGGAAATAAATCATTATTACCATGTGTCAAACTTTGACACTAAGCATCAAAGGTATTTCTCCATCAAAAGGTTATTTGATTGTATGCAGTGATATATGCCAAATTTTATTGACTTAAAGGCCAGGGACTTGATCCCCGGGATCAAGTTTGTTTTAGTCTATAAGAGGATTATGGAGTATTATAGCCTTTTGTTTTCCTTTAAATTGTAATCCAACAAGCGGATTTCCCTGAGAGACAATCTGACCCTGGCACAGGCCTTTAAAGCCCCTGGGTCAAAACCGTGACATACCTTCCCCTTTACAGTTACACTGAACACATCAAGAGCCTTTGGCACAGATCAGTGCACACAGCCCTTTATTAGGTGTATGTAAGACAACCCATATGACATGTCATTCAGGCTGTCTGATGTATACTCATCCTATATTATCACAAACATGGAGTTAGAAGTGAGATCTACCTCCATGATCACTACACAAGCGATTGTGGCACATTTCTCCAGCACCTAAACCGTTGTGGGGAGGTGCTTGTGAAATCAAGCACCCATAGCAGTATACATTGTTTTTGCATACTGGGGAAGAGCAGTAAATGATTTGTGGACCCAAGTAACAGTTCTGCTGTCCCTAATCTGATTACATTGATATACCAAGGGTAGCTGCGGTACAGTACTTGAGATTTTGCCGGTGGTTGTTAGTTGAAGTTTAGTTTTGCCATAAAATCCACAACCCCGGGTAAAACCTTGAGCCATGCCACTGAAGCAATAACAAGGGGAATCTGTTAAAATGACTTGGAAACCCCGTAACATTTACCTGCTTCCCTCGACAAAAATGCTGGTACAGTACATCTCAGTACTATATTCATGACATTACAGTACTGCAGGTGCTTGACTCCACAATCACTGTTGCTTGTGGTTGGTACATGACATACACCATAGACCGGCCTTATGCATCTATCATTGTATCAATGCTCTCTACAAGGGGGAGGGGCAGAGCAAAATGTATCCCGGGACAGGGGAATTTGATGGCCACAATATTTTACAATACAGCAAAATGCTAGTTTTAGTTTTGACTGATACAGAAAAGTCCTACAAATTGACGAGGATTGGAAAATCATTAAAAACAAAATACTGATTTGTGTATCATGATTTTTACCACCATTGAGGCATTAAAAAACAGATCGTATCCGAGGGTACGTACACGGATCTTCACCGGCTACCTATTAAACTACAGTAAGCTTACAGGTTGAACAACGAGCAACTGTTGTGAGGACGACCGGCGGTTTCCTTGAACAGTGCGCTCTCTCTGTTTTTAAAAGGTGATAGCTGTTTTTAATCTATCTGAAGTTAGTCTCCCCTACCTGATTCTACGGCCACCTACAACTTCAACGCAACATGAGGCAGATTTTTCGGACGCTAAGTTACGGGCGAGTTAGTTACGGGCGACTCCATGGGCCAGCTGATGGGAGATCGCCCTCTACAGGTAGCATCGAAAAATCTTTTGCAACGCCCTAGGACGCCCTCTGCCAAAATATAGATGAAACCTTCGTTTCTTTTACCAAGTTGGGCAAAAAACAAGTCCCTGGGGGAGGGAAGGGGGTGTTGTGAACGAACGCTGCCTAGTGCAGACCCGGTAAGGGAGGGGAGGACCGGATCCTAAGCGCCACACACTCTATAGAGGCTCACCTCAGTCTAAGACCTACCAGTGAGTTATTTCCAAAGAGATAACGGGTCAACCCCTGCCCCTGGCTTTTAAATGCCCTTGGAGCTCCCAGGTTAGTACAACGTACTTCCACATTTACCTAATGAATTTTGTGCCTTTTTATGGATCACTCCTAATTCACAAACTTTACAAACGGTGAGAATATTAAAAGGAAAACTGGAATAACGAGCCAAGTAGATGTCGATTGAAGGTAAAGTTTGTCAGGTCGTCTTTTATCGAAACAAATAAGAGTATCATGTCAAAATCTCTTCAATAAAAGAACATTTTACGCTTTCTCGCGAAATTTGTCATAAACATGTCAACACGTACTATGATCGTCATCAGTAATTTATTGATATGTAAATGTAATATGCAAATGTTATTCACATATTATTATTATGTAAATAAACAAAAGACATGGTATGCAAATTCACAGTAACCATCAACACGTGCTTTCACACCTATTGCTCACAGTGAATAACAATGGCTCGTTGATCTAAGAGAACACTATTTCAGCAAGCCATGAAGTTCATAATATCACAGATATATACTTGTTGTGCTTAGTATTAATTTCATTAACTTCGTTAACTTCTCTGCGAGGTGAGTAGGTATCGCAGCCTGCGTTTTTAATCTGTTTGAAATATTATTTAATCCTGAAAGGTTAATTAGGGTATGGACAGATTCAACAAGGGGGAGAGCTGGTGAAAAAAATTGTCACAAAATGCGAACCCCGCCCTTTTTCGTGATCAAAACGATCACTTCCTCTTATAAGGGTTACAGCATAGTCCCTTTAGTTAACGACTATAATGAAACTCTGATTGAAAGAAAATTTGTAAAACCCTGGGGTCATAGAAATGTGAAATAATGAGTGCAACTTGCGCGTTGATGGGGTTGCCAGCACGACCAGGTTAATGAATGCAGACTTGCCGCATTTGTGTTCAAGTTTCTTCATAACATTTTCCCAAACGATGAAAAGTTGTACAAGTGGGAAAAGGTAGCATTGTTAAAACACAGAAAAACATGTTCTGGGATTGTGCCAGACGCAAGCATTTTTGTGAGAAAGTAATTGAACCGATTCATGATAAGAGACAGATAAAATTGCTTTTTTTAATGACGTACTCACAGAGAAAACGATGTCAAGCAAACACGTTCTTGTTATTCTGTGCAATACATAAAATGGCTGATTTGCCAAAGCAGGAATATTGATATCTTTAAAACTTTGTGGATTTTTGTTGTTTTTAAAGAAAAGTCGATGGGTAGAGTAAGAATTGAAGATAACATGAACAGCGGATCTGCGAGAAACAAATGGTATTGTTTCCTAGAGATGTTCAACTAAACGTTATTTTGACTGTCAAACGTGTACAACTTCATTTTTGTTCGCTCGGTTGTATTATGTATTACTGTACAATAGAGGAATGAAAAAAGAAAGAGAAAAAACAAAAACACAACAAACCAAAACACAAACAAAAAGCTACGCTACTTGCATGTTGAATGTGATGCAAATGTTATTGAAGGCTGGTGCGTTTCAAGAGCTGGAATCATGATAAACATGACCTTCCTCGAACGCTTGCAAAATACCAAAAAAATGCTGACCTTTCTCTTTGATCAACCACAAGCTATCCTACCCTATCTCAAATAATATGCCTTTCACAGGGGTTGTTTGCAATGATGTCATTGATTTCTCATTAATATGCAAAAATAAATAATAGTCGCAAAATCATTTTTTTTCCAACTATAATAACGCATGCAGGAATGGTTAAAAGATCTTAGTCAACTAAAGAGGCGACTCTCTATGTTACGATTCAGACATAACCCGCAACAACAGCCACACATGAAATACCGACAAACTTTGTCTTAATTTCTGGAAGAAAGGAATATATAGCTCGCATGAAATTATATTTAGTAACAGACCCATTAATCATTAACAACCCTATAGAGAGCCTGGTAATCGTTCCACATTCCAAAAGGAAATGCCAAATTTTCAATAATTTGCATTGTTACCACAGTTTTTACATAACGTGCATGTTATGCTTTTAAGGTAGTATGCACCTCGAAAGTGAAAGACTTACACTTTTGCTCAAACTTTCATCCAGGAATCTTTAAACCATTCACTTTCAAAATTGGGGGTTATCATGGTACTAGAGGAACAAATTACCCAAGATTTACCGATTTTTGAAATTCAAAATGGCCGCCATCCATGTGTTTACTCTATGGAGAGAAAGAAAATTTTCGATTTTCAAAAATCTAAGACGGTGAAATTTTTTTCGTTCTGAAAGGGCTGTAAAATGAGCCCCTACAAGTGGGAGATCAGAAAAGAATTGGGAAATTTGGAGAGTCCAAATATCTGTTTTAAATAAAGAAATGTCGCAAAACGAAATAAGTTTAATTGTATCAAACTGTGTTACATGAACGTATATGGACGATGATGATGATGATGATGATGATGACGATGACGACGACGATGATGATGATGATGATGATGATGATTGTGATTGCAGTGGTAACGATGGTGGTGTTGATGACTGCGGTTGTGATGAAGATGAGAGAAATGAGAAAGCGGAGGAGGGGGACCAAAAGGAGGAGGAGAAAGAGGAGGGGCAGAAAGAGGATGGTGATGATGAACAAGATGTTGATGACTGTGGCAGCAGAAGTGATGGCGTCGGTGATGTTTGTGATGGTGTAAAGTTTGGCACTCTCTGGGGGAGGGAAATAGAGTTTTCCATTTCCGAAAACTGAAGATGGTGAAAATGTTCCGTACTGCAAGAGCTTTAATGGACTGAACTCCCACAAGCAGTAGATCACAAAAGAACAGTTACTGTAAAAGTGTGAGAGTCTAAATATCTGTATCTGAAGCACACTGTACATTAATTGCACAATATGACAGAGAGAAATCTGTTTCCACAACTATCTGTTAAGTATAATTTGATGGTATGAATAACGGATCTTTTACGACGAACGAATGTGTCGAATTTTATGCTTTCACAATCATTGTTATACTTATTAAATGTACTGCAATTGAATGGTTGTCTAGGGCGTCGAATAGAAGAAAGAATATTCATCATGGACTGAGAAATGTCTCGGAATTCCTATTACTTGAACAGCTTAGTATTTTGTAATTTTATTTTCTGTGATACCTTTTTGTCATATCTCACTAAATCAATTTTAAATCAATGGTTTCCTTCAAAGCGCTGTGGAACGTCACTGTTATAACATTTCCATCTTTTCTGATACCGAATTCTTTTCTGATACCGAATTCTTTTCTGATACCGAATTCTTTTCTGATACCGAATTCTTTTCTGATACCGAATTCTCTGTTGTACTTTGCTTGCTGTGCACGATTGTTTAAAAAATATCACGCTTTTTAATGAGTTTGAAATATATCGCAAAATATCGAATAGTCTTCAAAAAAGTGAAAGCGTCATTGCGAAAAATTGAAACTTTTAAGTCTGAAACTTGTAAGTTTTAGTTTTACATCTAGCTATGAACTTCCGAGCTTCTTAAATTTTTATGGTAAATATCAATTTCCAAATCGGGAGAACGTTCAATGTACATTGTCAAATTGGAAGTTATAAGTAATAAAAACATTATTAATTGTCAACGTAATTCTTTGTGTTAAATCGAGGAAGAAAGCATGACAGTCATTAAACATTTAGGTTGACTTCAAAAGTTTGGAGAAATGTCTAAGGAGCGAAGGTGTGAAACGTGCAATTAAACTGAATGCATTTCACTGACAGTCTGAAGAGGGATCATAATTTTTAATGTTTCAATGTAATTGTGCAATGATACAGCGTTTATGGTGCGAGGAGGGGTGCGTTTACCTCTCTTTCGACGGTTTTGCGCAAAATCGCAGTAAATGCCAAAGTTGCACAAAGGCAACCATAAATGAATGATACTTGATCGCTGTTCTCCAGGTTCGAGTGGTTCAGAATTCCAACAACCTGGTTAACTTTAAATTGTAATTTATCGCGTTTGGAAGAATCAAATCATAATATCATCTTTGGTTTTCGCATTTCCAAACTTTCGTTTAGAGGAGGTTCAAGTTCAAACGTGGCGGGTTTGATTTGTCAGGTAGATGTTGTTAGTATCATTGGTTCCCGGCGCGACCACGAATCATTTCATAAACAGACATTAAACAGACGATCCGCCGCTCGAGAGCGCCCCAACGCCCACCTCTCTAGGGAACGCCCTCTTGTGACGCATCTTGACTCCTAATCATGCTAATAAACAGTGGGTCTTCTCTGTACTCCCATTCTGATAAATGAACTACGTTCCAGGGGCAGCTTTAGTCAAGCACCAGCCTGCACTTACCGTGTCGGTTCACTGCTACCGACAGTGGGTAAACAATATGCGGTTTGGACAGAGATTTCGAAATACAGCCTTTGGCAATCAGCTTACTTAGGTACCGTTCAGTTTTTACGGCCGGGGGGGGGGCGGCAAAATCCAGGGGGGGGGTCATCAAAATTTTG
The DNA here is from genome assembly GCF_041260155.1 of Ptychodera flava. Taxonomy (NCBI): domain Eukaryota; kingdom Metazoa; phylum Hemichordata; class Enteropneusta; family Ptychoderidae; genus Ptychodera; species Ptychodera flava. Next base: position 11,107,310 of record NC_091945.1, on the reverse strand, counting down.
GAATCCGCAAAGGGGGGGTCATCGCTTTTTCACTGGTAGGAAAGGGGGGGTCACCACATTTTCAAAAAATAATACCAACAATAAAGTTCACTTTATGCCATTGCCATGATCGACCCTCTTTACCGGCGGGCCGCCTTCGGCGGCCCACTACAATAAATATACATTATGTATTACCCATGACCCTCTTAACGGGCAGACGCCTTTGGCGGCCCACTCCAATTAGGTTTACTTCATGTAATGTCCATGATCGACCCTCTTTACCGGCGGGCCGCCTACGGCGGCCCACTCCAATAAATTGACTTTATGTAATACCCCACGGCAATCTTAATGGCTGTGTGCCTTCAGCGGCCCTGTCCAGAAAAATCTACTTTATGCAATAGCCATGATCGACCCTCTTTACCGGCGGGCCACCTTTGGTGGCCCACTAGAATAAAGTTGACTTTACGTAATGGCCCATGACCTTCTTAACCGGAGGGCAGACAGTCAATGTAGCCGACAATGAGATGCTAATGATATGCAGAATGTACAAGTTTCAGGTTTTGTCGACCAACTTCCCCCTCTTGGGTACAACTTCAAACTCTGAAATACCAAGTCGGTGGCTATCGTCTGTTACATAATTCAATAGCAAACTTGTGGAAGTTTCCAAGTTCGTGGGACCCTCTGCCAACTTGCCAACTTACTTGCCAACTTTCAATGGGGAAGTTGGCGGGGGCCTCTGCCAACTTGCCAACTTACTTACTTGCCAACTTTAGGCCTAATGGGTGGAAGTTGGCGGGGGCCTCTGCCAACTTGCCAACTTACTTGCCAACTTTCAATGGGGAAGTTGGCGGAGGCCTCTGCCAACTTCCACCCATGAAAGTTGGCAAGTAAGTAAGTTGGCAAGTTGGCACAGGCTTCCGCCAATATCCGTCCATGAAAGTTGGCAAGTAAGTTGGCAAGCTGGCAGAGGCCCCCGCCAACTTCCACCCATGAAAGTTGGCAAGTAAGTAAGTTGGCAAGTTGGCAGAGGCCCCCGCCAACTTCCCGTTATGAAAGTTGGCAAGTAAGTTGGCAAGTTGGCACAGGCCTCCGCCAACTTCCACCCATGAAAGTTGGCAAGTAAGTAAGTTGGCAAGTTGGCAGAGGCCCCCGCCAACTTCCACCCATGAAAGTTGGCAAGTAAGTAAGTTGGCAAGTTGGCACAGGCCCCAGCCAACTTCCACCCATTAAAGTTGGCAAGTAAGTTAGCAAGTTGGCAGAGGCCCCCGCCAACTTCCACCAATGAAAGTTGGCAAGTAAGTAAGTGGCAAGTTGGCAGAGGCCCCCGCCAACTTCCACCCATGAAAGTTGGCAAGTAAGTTGGCAAGTTGGCACAGGCCCCCGCCAACTTCCGGCAGACAGTCCATGTAGCCGACAATGAGATGCTAATGATATGCAGAATGTACAAGTTTCAGGTTTCGTCGACCAACTTCCCCCTCTTGGGTACAACTCCAAACTCTGAAATACCAAGTTGGTGGCTATTGTCTGTTACATAATTCAATAGCAAACTTGTGGAAGTTTCCAACGTGGGACACTCTGCCAGCTTGCCAACTTACTTGCCAACTTTCAATGGGGAAGTTGGCGGGGGCCTCTGCCAACTTGCTTACTTGCCAACTTCATGCGTGGAAGTTGGTGGCGCCCTTTTGCCAAGTTGTGGAAGTTAGCAAGTTCGTGGGACCCTCTGCCAACTTGCCAACTTACTTGCCAACTTTCAATGGGGAAGTTGGCGGGGGCCTCTGCCAACTTGCCAACTTACTTACTTGCCAACTTTCATGGGCCGAAGTTGGCGATGGGCTCTGCCAACTTGCCAACTTACTTGCTAACTTTCAATGGGGAAGTTGGCAGAGGCCTCTGCAAACTTCCACCCATTAAAGTTGGCAAGTAAGTAAGTTGGCAAGTTGGCACAGGCTTCCGCTAACTTCCATCCATGAAAGTTGGCAAGTAAGTTGGCAAGCTTGCACAGGCCTCCACCAACTTCCACCCATGAAAGTTGGCAAGAAAGTAAGTTGGCAAGTTGGCAGAGGCCCCCGCCAACTTCCACCCATGAAAGTTGTCAAGTAAGTTGGCAAGTTGGCAGAGGCCCCCGCCAACTTCCACCCATGAAAGTTGGCAAGAAAGTAAGTTGGCAAGTTGGCAGAGGCCCCCGCCAACTTCCACCCATGAAAGTTGTCAAGTAAGTTGGCAAGTTGGCAGAGGCCCCCGCCAACTTCCACCCATGAAAGTTGGCAAGTAAGTAAGTTGGCAAGTTGGCAGAGGCCCCCGCCAACTTCCCTGTATGAAAGTTGTCAAGTAAGTTGGCAAGTTGGCACAGGCCTCTGCCAACTTCCACCCATGAAAATTGGCAAGTAAGTTGGCAAGTTGGCAGAGGCCCCGCCAACTTCCACCCATGAAAGTTGGCAAGTAAGTAAGTTGGCAAGTTGGCAGAGGCCCCCGCCAACTTCCACCCATTAAAGTTGGCAAGTAAGTTGGCAAGTTGGCAGAGGCCCCCGCCAACTTCCACCCATGAAAGTTGGCAAGTAAGTAAGTTGGCAAGTTGGCAGAGGCCCCCGCCAACTTCCACCCATGAAAGTTGTCAAGTAAGTTGGCAAGTTGGCAGAGGCCCCCGCCAACTTCCACCCATGAGAGTTGGCAAGTAAGTAAGTTGGCAAGTTGGCAGAGGTCCCCGCAACTTAGACCCATGAAAGTTGGCAAGTAAGTAAGTTGGTAAGTTGGCACAGGCCCCCCGCCAAAATTCCACCCATGAAAGTTGGCAAGTAAGTTGGCAAGTTGGCACAGGCTTCCGCCAAGTTCCACCCATGAAAGTTGGCAAGTAAGTAAGTTGGCAAGTTGGCACAGGCCCCGCCAACTTCCCTGAATGAAAGTTGTCAAGTAAGTTGGCAAGTTGGCAGAGGCCCCCGCCAACTTCCACCCATGAAAGTTGGCAAGTAAGTAAGTTGGCAAGTTGGCAGAGGCCCCCGCCAACTTCCACCCATGAAAGTTGGCAAGTAAGTAAGTTGGCAAGTTGGCACAGGCCCCCGCCAACTTCCACCCATTAAAGTTGGCAAGTAAGTTAGCAAGTTGGCAGAGGCCCCCGCCAACTTCCACCAATGAAAGTTGGCAAGTAAGTAAGTTGGCAAGTTGGCAGAGGCCCCCGCCAACTTCCACCCATGAAAGTTGGCAAGTAAGTTGGCAAGTTGGCACAGGCCCCCGCCAACTTCCGGCAGACAGTCCATGTAGCCGACAATGAGATGCTAATGATATGCAGAATGTACAAGTTTCAGGTTTCGTCGACCAACTTCCCCCTCTTGGGTACAACTCCAAACTCTGAAATACCAAGTCGGTGGCTATTGTCTGTTACATAATTCAATAGCAAACTTGTGGAAGTTTCCAACGTGGGACACTCTGCCAGCTTGCCAACTTACTTGCCAACTTTCAATGGGGAAGTTGGCGGGGGCCTCTGCCAACTTGCTTACTTGCCAACTTCATGCGTGGAAGTTGGTGGCGCCCTTTTGCCAAGTTGTGGAAGTTAGCAAGTTCGTGGGACCCTCTGCCAACTTGCCAACTTACTTGCCAACTTTCAATGGGGAAGTTGGCGGGGGCCTCTGCCAACTTGCAAACTTACTTACTTGCGAACTTTCATGGGCCGAAGTTGGCGATGGGCTCTGCCAACTTGCCAACTTACTTGCTAACTTTCGATGGGGAAGTTGGCAGAGGCCTCTGCAAACTTCCACCCATTAAAGTTGGCAAGTAAGTAAGTTGGCAAGTTGGCACAGGCTTCCGCTAACTTCCATCCATGAAAGTTGGCAAGTAAGTTGGCAAGCTTGCACAGGCCTCCACCAACTTCCACCCATGAAAGTTGGCAAGAAAGTAAGTTGGCAAGTTGGCAGAGGCCCCCGCCAACTTCCACCCATGAAAGTTGTCAAGTAAGTTGGCAAGTTGGCAGAGGCCCCCGCCAACTTCCACCCATGAAAGTTGGCAAGAAAGTAAGTTGGCAAGTTGGCAGAGGCCCGCGCCAACTTCCACCCATGAAAGTTGTCAAGTAAGTTGGCAAGTTGGCAGAGGCCCCCGCAAACTTCCACCCATGAAAGTTGGCAAGTAAGTAAGTTGGCAAGTTGGCAGAGGCCCCCGCCAACTTCCCAGTATGAAAGTTGGCAAGTAAGTTGGCAAGTTGGAACAGGCCTCTGCCAACTTCCACCCATGAAAGTTGGCAAGTCAGTAAGTTGGCAAGTTGGCAGAGGCCCCTGCCAACTTCCATCCATTAAAGTTGGCAAGTAAGTAAGTTGGCAAGTTGGCACAGGCCCCCGCCAACTTCCACCCATTAAAGTTGGCAAGTAAGTGAGCAAGTTGGGAGAGGCCCCCGCCAACTTCCACCCATGAAAGTTGGCAAGAAAGTAAGTTGGCAAGTTGGCAGAGGCCCCCGCCAACTTCCACCCATGAAAGTTGTCAAGTAAGTTGGCAAGTTGGCAGAGGCCCCCGCAAACTTCCACCCATGAAAGTTTGCAAGTAAGTAAGTTGGCAAGTTGGCAGAGGCCCCCGCCAACTTCCCAGTATGAAAGTTGGCAAGTAAGTTGGCAAGTTGGCACAGGCCTCCGCCAACTTCCACCCATGAAAGTTGGCAAGTAAGTTAGTTGGTAAGTTGGCAGAGGCCCCCGCCAACTTCCACCCATTAAAGTTGGCAAGTAAGTTAGAAAGTTGGCAGAGGCCCCCGCCAACTTCCACCCATGAAAGTTGGCAAGTAAGTAAGTTGGCAAGTTGGCAGAGGCCCCCGCCAACTTCCCTGTATGAAAGTTGGCAAGTAAGTTGGCAAGTTGCCACAGGCCCCTGCCAACTTCCAACCATGAGAGTTGGCAAGTAAGTAAGTTGGCAAGTTGGCAGAGGTCCCCGCCAACTTAGACCCATGAAAGTTGGCAAGTAAGTAAGTTGGTAAGTTGGCACAGGCCCCCCGCCAAAATTCCACCCATAAAAGTTGGCAAGTAAGTTGGCAAGTTGGCACAGGCTTCCGCCAAGTTCCACCCATGAAAGTTGGCAAGTAAGTAAGTTGGCAAGTTGGCACAGGCTCCACCAACTTCCCTGAATGAAAGTTGTCAAGTAAGTTGGCAAGTTGGCAGAGGCCCCCGCCAACTTCCACCCATGAAAGTTGGCAAGTAAGTAAGTTGGCAAGTTGGCAGAGGCCCCCGCAAACTTCCACCCATGAAAGTTGGCAAGTAAGTAAGTTGGCAAGTTGGCACAGGCCCCGCCAACTTCCCTGAATGAAAGTTGTCAAGTAAGTTGGCAAGTTGGCAGCGGCCCCCGCCAACTTCCACCCATGAAAGTTGTCAAGTAAGTTGGCAAGTTGGCAGAGGCCCCCGCCAACTTCCACCCATGAAAGTTGGCAAGTAAGTAAGTTGGCAAGTGGGCACAGGCCCCCGCCAACTTCCACCCATGAAAGATGGCAAGTAAGTTAGCAAGTTGGCAGAGGCCCCCGCCAACTTCCACCCATTAAAGTTGGCAAGTAAGTAAGTTGGCAAGTTTGCAGAGGCCCCCGCCAACTTCCCTGTATGAAAGTTGGTAAGTAAGTTGGCAAGTTGGCAGAGGCCCCCGCCAACTTCCACCCATGAAAGTTGGCAAGTCAGTAAGTTGGCAAGTTGGCAGAGGCCCCCGCCAACTTCCACCCATGAAAGTTGGCAAGTGAGTAAGTTGGCAAGTTGGCACAGGCCCCGCCAACTTCCCTGAATGAAAGTTGTCAAGTAAGTTGGCAAGTTGGCAGAGGCCCCCCGCAAACTTCCACCCATGAAAGTTGGCAAGTAAGTAAGTTGGCAAGTTGGCACAGGCCCCTGCCAACTTCCACCCATGAAAGATGGCAAGTAAGTTGGCAAGTTGGCAGAGGCCCCCGCCAGCCTCCACCTATTAAAGTTGGCAAGTAAGTAAGTTGGCAAGTTGGCAGAGGCCCCCGCCAACTTCCCTGTATGAAAGTTGGCAAGTAAGTTGGCAAGTTGGCAGAGGCCCCCGCCAACTTCCACCCATGAAAGTTGGCAAGTAAGTAAGTTGGCAAGTTGGCAGAGGCCCCTGCCAACTTCCCTGAATGACAGTTGACAAGTAAGTTGGCAAGTTGGCACAGGCCTCTGCCAACTTCCACCCATGAAAGTTGGCAAGTAAGTAAGTTGGCAAGTTGGCACAGGCCCCCGCCAACTTCCACCCATGAAAGATGGCAAGTAAGTTGGCAAGTTGGCAGAGGCTCCCGCCAACTTCCACCCATTAAAGTTGGCAAGTAAGTAAGTTGGCAAGTTGGCAGAGGCCCCCGCCAACTTCCCTGTATGAAAGTTGGCAAGTAAGTTGGCAAGTTGGCAGAGGCCCCCGCCAAGTTCCACCCATGAAAGTTGGCAAGTAAGTTGGCAAGTTGGAACAGGCCCCAGCCATCTTCCCTGTATGAAAGTTGGCAAGTAAGTTGGCAAGTTGGCACAGGCCCCCGCCAACTTCCACCCATTAAAGTTGGCAAGTAAGTTAGTTGGCAAGTTGGCAGAGGTCCCCGCCAACTTCCACCCCTGAAAGTTGGCAAGTAAGTTGCCAAGTTGGTGGGGGCCTGTGCCAACTTAGACTCATGAAAATTGGCAAGTATTAAGTAAGTTGGCAAGCTGTAAGGGGGCCTCACCAACTTTCCAGTTGTCAAGTAAGTTGCCAAGAGGGCAGAGGCCCGTGTCACCTATTATTGTCTTCTCATTTACATATTTTTCGTGTAACCCCATGTTCGTGTCGGCTACATAGACTATCTGCCAACCGGAGGGCTGCCTTTGGCGAACCACTCCAATATAAAGTTCACTTTATACAATGTCCATGGACATGAGTTGTCTATGGAAATGAAGTTAAAAATTGCCTTACAGTCGTCCTAATTAACAGACGTTTCAATGGATGTGGCTGAGAAGTTTGTGCACTGGCATCTCTGCTACACGAATAAAGTGCGCCGCGTACCGGAGTTCAAATCCAAACCATGCGGGTAAATTTGACATATGGGTTTTAGTTATTTTTAAGCTGGGGGGGGTCATCAATTTTTTTCGTCTGACAAAGGGGGGGTCATCTTTTTTTCACGAAAAATGCAGGGGGGGTCTATATTTTTTTGAACACCGGCGACAAGATTTTGCCGCCCCCCCCCCAGCCGTAAAAACTGAACGCTCCCTTATTTCTGCTGATACAAAAGCGCTATGTTTAATAGCTGATGCATTAACGGTGGTACTTAGCCGGGATCGATTACCTCAAGAACAAAACTACTCGCACCTGCTGCAACCCACATATCTCGGTCTGCCCAGTCGCCCTCTTGGACTAATTAGCTCTGAGCCGTTCCTTTTTGAAGGACTATCTGTCTGCAAAACACATTTTCCCGGTGTATCTTCACCCGTCGAATCAGATCGACAACAACATTTATATAATCTCTTCCCATCCAGGGCATATCTCACCAAAACAAACATTTGCACATCGCATACTACTTACTGTCAATAGGTCATTCTTTTCAGACCCCGTGTCTGTTGTTGTAGCTGCATATGCATCCGGACCTTCGATGTCGGTCCCTATAAACTTGCATTCCAATGTTACACCGTCATCTTCCCAAATAACCACGTCGTTGCATTCAATGCATACACTGCTTTCCCGCTCAAATATGCATGATAAGGTGATATTCTCACTAATATCACCATTCGAGTTTTGATTTACATTCTCATTAAAATAATAATAACCGGTACTTCTCTTTTGCGCTGATCCTGCTTCAGCCGCAGGTTTGCTTCGACATTCGTATCTCCAATGACCGACTTCACCGCATCCATAGCAAACACCCGATTTTTTCGTAATGTGTCGTCCTTTATCGCCTGTCTCATCAGTACCTCTGCTTGCACTGCCGAGGCGGTGGTCCTTATAGGCCCTGGCTTTGCCACGTCGCTGTTCCTTCAGCTTTTGTCCAGCCCGGTATTCTGCCTTTCGTATTTTCTTGTCATCTTCATCATCTGAAGCCAGCTCGTGGGCGACATACTCATCTACAGTTTTCCAGCCGTTCTTGGACATGTCTGCTAGCTTGATCAGTTTTTGTCTATTTTTGATCATCGTAATACCTTCCACAAGTTTATCTTTGGCCTGGATGTATTTGGAGCCCTCTATTGCTTTAACTGCGCTTTCCATGTGGTCCATTACTTGATCGTTATGCTTGTACTGCAATTCATTGCCTTTCTTTCTGAATGATGGCTTTTCCATCCACTTCATCGCCCATATTGCTTCTATCTGGTTTGAAGAGTTGGCCGCTTGTGCTTCCTGGAGTTGATTTGCCATCGCGGAAACCCTCGATGTTACCAGCTTGTCCAAATCTCGCAGCAGTTGACTCGACACTCTTTCCATCGAGTCGGCAATTCTTTTGTTCAATTCTTCCTCGGGAAGAGCCATGATTGTCCTTGTCGCCGTGCTTGATTGCGATGTCGGTGGCGTCGATGTATTGTCACCTGTTGTATCAATATTCTGTGTATTGCGAGTTGCCATCACTGAGGATAGTTATGAGCACGAAAAATGAATCGGATTTTGATGATAACTTGGACGAACCCGTCTGTAGGCTGCGTTGAAGCGTCTGGCTAGACTGAATATCTACTTCCTAACTTCCCGCTAACAGCTTCGTAGCCCCGCCCACACATTGTTTATCAATGCCACGTGCCAAATTCACGTAACGCGAAGACATCAATTTCTCTCTATACTATCGAACCGCGAGAAATGATATCTCTTCTCGTACTCACCGTGTCGCATTACTTTTTCATACATATTTGAAGTCTTTTGGACTCTTTTCGCCGGCAAATTCAAGAAAATGTCAGACATGATGAGTCATAATGGTTACCCTTTCCAGTCGTTCTAAGCCAAATGATCACGTGACCTGTGCAACCTATTATTGGCCCGGATATGTGACATTACAGAAGGATATCAAGTAGGCCCTATATCATATGAACTGTGTTAAAAACATCAAAATAAAGTCAATAAGTGTGTAATTTTGTTTAAATATTTCCTATTTGATGAATGATCACTATTTTGGAATTATGAAATAAACAAATGCATCTATGAACGAACAAATAAATATTAATGATGTTAGTGACACTGTGTTCTCATTAGATCACAAATGATGGAAATTTTTCAAAACTGTAGGACAAGTTGTGCCAGAGATAGTTTGACCAAAATAAAAATAAAAATACTACAAATTACACATCTGCAAATTTCATCTATATTAGCACAAATGAGCCGGGATTAGGCGAGTCATGATGGTGAGGAACCAGCATTACCAAAATGGAAAATCATTTTCTCAAAAAACATTTGCCAAAACGTTTACACGTGCAAATTTCACGGTAATTTCTTCATATCTGTATGAAATCATCCCCAAGCACTTATTGAACAAAATATGAAAACCATAAACTTGTTTTGACCACACATAAGAAAATTGCGCCCCTTCAAAATACACATGGGTAAATGTGTCATCATTTTCATTCTTCGAGGGCCAACGTCAATTTTTCTCCCCTTTACAAAATATACCCAGGTCAATTTTTCTGAGATTTTTCTCAAAACTTTGATAAAAAACTGTAGCCAATGAAATATGATGTCCGTTGGGTCCAAAATTATCAAAACACTTCAGAAAAATTCATGAAAATTGGTAAAATGTGGCAGTACAATTTTGGTGGCAAAAATTACAGCACTCAAACACACCAGATGTCCAATGTGGTACATGCTGAAAAAGAGGAAGGTATGACATGGTTTGCTCTTCAGAGTGTGATTTCCATACAGTTTGATTTTTAACACTTTCCATTGATAGCTGCACACCTGTGTTAAATGGCCAAGTTTGAAACATATGAATTAGGATTTAGTTACAATTTTGGTTCAGAAACCTCGAGAACACCAATTCATGTGGTTGCTGAGAGTGCACATAAGTAAAGAGTATTAAAAAGGAGGTTTTTGGCCAAAAAATTGAACAAAATCATTATCACCATGTGTCAAACTTTGACACTTAGCATCAAAGGTACTTCTCTATCAGAAGGTTGTTATTTGATTATACGCAATGATATATATCAAATTTTATTGATTTTAAAGCCCCTAGGTCAAAACCATGACATACCTTCCCCTTTAAAGTACACTGAACACATCAAGAGCCTTTGGCACTGATCACTACACACAGCCGCTTTATTAGATGTATAGTCCAGTCAAAATAGGGTTAGACCCACCACAAATTGCAACAGAATTTTTTTCTTCGGAATGCATTTCAGAGAGGTACCCAGAACAACATATTAAAAGTTTACTCGAATCCACCTTGGGGAAATATGTCTAATTTGCATAAATCAAATATGGCGGCCAACATCCAACAAAATAACATAATTTGCTATATATCGCATGTTAAACAAGCTATTTCAGTGATTTCAAAGTCTGACACTAGTAATTTGGCCCAGGGAATTATTTTGGAGGTATAATGTTCTTTATAGGTACTTTATTAATTTGCATAATTCCAATATGGCGGCCAACATTCCTACAAGGGACATTGTCGGTCATACATCACGCATTATACAAGCTATTTCTTTGATTTTAAAGTTTTAATATTTTTCTTGGGTACGAAGAAACACTTTTAGGGGCTCAATTTTACAAAGGCCCTTTGATAATTTGCATAAATTAAATATGGCTGCCATATTAATGGCCCGTGGCTTAATAGCTTCTAATATAAATAACGGTTTTGGTATAGTTTTTAGCACTAGGAAACTATCAAGAAGAAACTGTTAAGTCCTTGGACATTCATTTTAAAATTTTTTGATTATTCTGTATATGACGACTGTTATGTTAATGAATGTTAGTCTTCTGAATGATATATTCTTTTTTTAAATATAACATTGAATTCATCTGTGTGTGGCATTTTCGTAATTTGTAAGGGTGTTTAACACTCTACAGTGTCAAAGCATGTAATCTGTAATGTTTACTGTTAAAAAAAGGGGTGTTCAAAATCTTTAGTTTTTAATTTAGACTGAACCCCCTTCTTATGGATGGGTGCATCTTTATAAGATCCCTAAGATGATAGGCAAGAAGTCATCACACATACCAGCAAAATACAATAAACACAACAAAGCTAAAAAAAAAAACCAGAAAAAATGATATGACCGAAATAAAAAGTGTCGTAATACACACAAATTGAAACTTAGCACTATTGCAAACAATGTCAGATTCATAAAAACTTTCTGGACACACAAACTCAAAAAATCTGAAAACTGCATGCTTTAGCAAAGACTTACAATTAATCCAAACACAGAATCCAACTATTACACAATACAAAGAAGTACATCTTGAGTCATTTTTCCAAGTGTCATTTTTCCAGATGTACATGTTTGTATCGTGTAACAGTTGGATTCTGTTGGGCTAATGAGTTGTTTGAATTAATTTTAAGTCTTTGCTAAGCATGCAATTTTCAATTTTTGTGAGTTTGTGTGTTGATCAAGTTTTTGAGAGTCTGACATTGTTTGCATCAGCGCTAAGTTTTAATTTGTCTGTATTGTGGCATGTGTTATTTTGGTCACATTATTTTATTTTTTGCGTTGTTATTATCTTTGTTGTGTTTATTGTATTTTTGCTGTTATATGTGATGACTTCTTGCCTATCATCTAGGGGGATGTACCAAAGATGCACTCGTCCATAAGGAAGGGGTTCAGTCTAAATTAGAAACTAAAGATTTTGTCCACGACTTTTTTAAAACAGTAAACATTAAAGATTACATGTTTTAACACTGTAGAGTATAAAGCACCTATAAAAATCACAAATATTGCCGTACACAGATGAATCCAATGTTATATTCAGAAAGAGATTATTATTAGATGACTAACAATCATTAACGGTTGTCATATTTAGAAAAATCACAAATAATTAAAATTGCATGACTTTCTTACAACTCAATAGTAAACGCACATCAACATATACTTATCTTAATCCGTTCGGAAGTCATATATGTAAGTCTACCAAATTTGCTTTAACATTCTTTTCAAAATACAATATATTTATGGGGTATTTTAACGAATTCAGGTATCACATACACCTATTAAAATAAACTTTTATTCGTAAATGGATCGTTATTGTATGTAAATTTATTGTATATTTTCTATATTTTTAAAAATAAATGTTCAAGGCTTTAATGTGGAGCTGCACGTTGCCAACACAGTTTTTTTCGAAGGAATATTTCTCATCTAAGATGACAAGGAAACCCTTACAAACTATTTTGTGAAATGTAATATTTCACTTGAAACAAGAGTATATCCTCATTCTAAAATGGCATGGGCTGAACGACTGACACTCAAAAAAGTGCTTAAAATCATGGTTAGCAAAATAAAAATGCCTCTAATTCAAAATGTAAGAATTTTATTGCAAAACAAAATAGTTGTTTTGTTATATAGCATTTAAAAACATAATGTGAAAATTTCAGAAAATATGACCCAGCTAGAACAGAGTTATATTCTTTGGAAATCTTGAAATTCGGATAAAAGGGAAGCAGGAATTCGGGTGATTTGCATACATTTGCATACATTAACCCTTCTATATCATGCAACTTACGACTGCTTGCCAAGCTAAAAGGTGAACCTAACCAATTTTTAATCTTGGGTTAACAAATTAATAAAAATTGGAAGAATATTTGCAAAATACAGTGCGTTGGGTGCAGTGCCCTCTTGACAGTTTTTTCTTGATATTCCTATTCCTAAAAACTCTACCATAACCTTATTTATATTAGAAGCTATTTGGGCATTAATTTGGCAGCCATATTTAATTTCTGAAAATCATCAAAGTGTCTTTTAAAAACATGGAACCACAAAAGGTGTTTCTTCATGCTCAAGAAATATAATTAAACTTCAAAATGGCTGAAATATATTGTTCAATACATTTTATGACTGAAAATGTAATTTGTATTGGATTTATGCAAATTAACGAAGTGCCAACGCAAATAATTGCACCTCAAACATCATTTGATGCCAAAGAATATACTAACTTTGAAATCACAGAAATAGCTTGTTTAACCCTTTGACTGCTGTAATTTTTTACACCAAAATTTTAATGCGATATTTTACCAATTTCTGTGAACATTTCTGTACGTTTTTTCATAATTTTGGACCAAATGGATATCATTTTTCAGCAGCTACAGATTTTAATCTAAATTTTGGCAAAAAGCAGAAAAATTGACTGTGGTACATTTTATAAAGTTGACAAAAATAGACTTTGGCGCCCAAAGGGTTAATACATGGTACATGACAGAAAATGTCTTTTGTAGGTATGTTGGCAACCCTATTGGAGTTATGCAAATTAACGAAATACCTAAGCAAATCATTGCATCTCGAAAATTGTTTGTCCATGCCAAAGATATACACTTTTAACTTCGAAATCACAGAAATGGCTTGTTTACCCTTTGAGTGCTGTAATTTTTTACACCAAAATTTAACTGCTGTAATTTTTACACCAAAATTTTAATGCAATATTTTACCAATTTCTGTGAACTTTTCTGTACGGTTTTTTCATAGTTTTGGACCAAATGGATATCATTTTTCAGCAGCTACATATTTTTATCAAAAAATTGGCAAAAAGCAGAAACATTGACTGTGGTACATTTTATAAAGTTGACAAAAATAGACTTTGGCGCCAAAAGGGTTAATACGTGGTATATGACAGAAAATGTCTTTTGTAGGTATGTTGGCCACCATATTGGAATTATGCAAATTAACAAATTACCTATGCAAATCATAGCATCTCGAAAATCGTTTGTCCATGCCTAAGAAATATACTTTTAACTTTAAAATCACTGAAATAGCTTGTTTAGTACGTGGTATATGACCGAAAATGTCTTTTGTAGGAATGTTGGCCGCCATATTGGAATTATGCAAATTAACGAGGTGCCTATATGAAACATTATACCTCCAAAATGATTCCCTGAGCCAAATAACTAGTGTCAGACTTTGAAATCACTGAAATAGCGTGTTTAATATGTGATATATAACCAATTATGTTATTTTGTTGGATGGTTGGCCGCCATATTTGATTTATGCAAATTAGACATATTTCCCCAAGGTGGATTCGAGTAAACTTTTAATATGTTGTTCTGGGTACCTCATTAAAATGCATTCTGAAGAAAAAAATTCTGTTGCAATTTGTGGTGGGTTAGGTGCCAAAATCTCGTAGATTGACTGGACTAGATGTATGCAAGACAACCCATATGACATGTCATACAGGCTGTCTTGATGTATACTCATCCTGTATTATCACAAACATGGAGTTAGAAGCGAGATCTACCTCCATGATCACTACACAGGCGGTTGTTGCACATTCCCCGAGCACCTAACCTTGGGAAGGGCTACAGGTGCTTGTGAAAGAAAGCATCCATAGCACTGTGTACAGTGTTTTTGCTGATATTAGGGAATAGTGGTAAATGAACCATTTCTGCTGTCCCTAATCTGATTGCATTGATATACATGTACCAAGCAAGGGTAGCTGCGGTACAGTACTCGAGTTTTGCCAGTGTGGTTGTTGGTTGAAGTTTGGTTTTGCCATTAAACCCACAAGCCCAGGCAAAACCCTGGGCTAGTACTGAAGCAATAACCATAGGGGCCTCAGGCTCTGATGATGATGATGATTAAACATTTAAAAATGAAGAAAAATAAAAATATATTTTGTACTCAGTAAAGTTGTTATTGTTGTTCAATACAGCCTAACTATACATATGCGTTGCAGCCTAACTATACATGTGCGTTGCAAATTCAATACAGCCTAATGTTAGGCTTATTGAATTTGCAACGCACATGTATAGTTAGGCTGCAACGCATATGTATAGTTAGGCTGTATTGAATTTGCAACGCACATGTATAGTTAGGCTGTATTGAATTTTGCAGCGCATAGTACAGTTAGGCTGTATTGAATTTCGCAGCGCATACTTTGTTCCTTTCTGCAAATACTATCATCATCAACAACAACAACAACAACAATAATAAAAACAACAACAATAACAAATTTACAGAGTCCAACATATTTTTATTTTTCTTCATTTTGAAACATTTAATCATCATCATCATCATCATCAATATCGCTGTATTGACACAGGTAAGGCTTGTATAATGAAAAGAAGTTTAATACAATACATTTATTGATCATATTCACAACTCCTACACTAATAATTCTTGCATGCCAGGCCCTGTGTATATACACTTGTTTTTATGAGTAAAATCGTAATCGTCACGGTAACTTTCAGCCAGAGGTCCCCTAAAACGTTTGAAAAATTTGAACAATATACAGATCCAATTCCCAAATTAGTTCTGATTGTGTTAATTTCACCTTTTGAAATGAATATATACTAAATTTATTGCAATGGTTGCCCACCAATATTTCACAGCTCTGCAATGTATACGAGATGGATGGGGTCACCGTGCAAAGTTTGGCACTCCCTAGATAAACAAAGTGTAGTACTTTGTTTGGTTAGTACCGTGACAATTGTTTTAACAATATCACTTTATTTTAACCAGTCTGAATAAATACCGCAAGGTATCGAATCGTTTTTTAAAAAAAAATGAAACTTTAAAGTTTCAGTTTATTTCCAGTTATGCATTTTAGAACTTTTTTGTTGATATTAACTTCAAAAAAACCAGGAGAACGATCATATTCTATTCTTAAATTTCAAGTTGTACGCGATCAAAAGATTAGATTAATCTTTCATTGTTAAACTGTCAACGTAATTTTAATTGTGTGAGGAGAATGTGAAAATAGAAAAAAATAAGAAAAAATTCGTTAAAAACATTTTGGTTGACTTAAAATATCGGAAAAATTGTCCAAGGAGTAGTGCGTAATGCGAAGCGTGCAATTATACTGAGTGCAATTAAATTAAAATCTGAGCGTAAAAGATGGGAAAATAATTTTAAAACTGCTCCTATGTAATTTTGCAATGATAGATCATTTGAGGTCCGGGAAAGAGGATACCTCTATTTCGATTATCGTGCGCGAATTCGCACTAACTGCCAATGTTGCACTGTTTAAACCATACATGTATGATTCACGATCACTGTTCTTCAGGGCACTTTGTTGTTCGAAAACTTTTGAGTGGTTTGGTTTCCAACGACTTATGTCAGCTGCAATTTATCGTGTTTTGGAGAAGTTAAATTTACAATATCATTTTTGGATTTTGCATTTCCAAACTTTCGTTACAATAAGGGGTTCAAGGTCAAACGCAGCGAGTTTGGTTCGGCAGGTAGATGTTGGCAATATAATTGCTCCCTAACCACGAATCTTTTCATCGTAACAAATAGATATAGGAATACGTCGCTCGAGGGCGCCCCCAACGCCCACCTCTCAACGGAACGAAAATGCAGAACATTATAAGCCGGTTTCAATATGGTATCACTCGGTGGCAATCTAAATGATCACGTGACTAGTCCGATATTTTGTAGGCTAAAGTGTGACGTTATCGAAGGATATGAATGACGTCATGTAGCAGTACTAAAACGTCAAAATATTGTCAATTAAAGTTTCATTTTGTTTGAATGTTTCTGTTTGATGAGTGGTTAGATATTTTCATTTAGGTTAGATATTTCATGTAGCAAAAGTTGTGCCAAAGAGATTTTGACTGGAAATAAATGAATACACCAAATGTCACACACCTGCAAATTTCATCGTTTTAACAAATGAGCTGGGAGTAGGAGAGTCTTGCTACGGAACCACTATTACAACATTGGAATGTCATTGTCTTCATATCACTTGCCAAATTATTTACACGTGCAAATTTCACCATCGTTTCTTATTAAATCTTTATGAAATCATCCCTTAGCACTTATTACGCAAATACGAAAACTATCAACTGAATGTTTTTGAAGCAACTATTGTTTTGACCCCCACACAAAAAACTCCCCCTCAAAATACACAGGTAAATTTTATCACCACTTTCAGAAATAGGCACTGAGTCATCCTGGGAAGCTAAAAATTTTGACGGCTAAATGTTGAAAAGCAATCATAAAAGTAATTTTGCCAAAAAGCACTTTTCAAAGTGGTTTTCAAAAGCACTTTTCTTCTGAATGTAAAAGAACACGCAAATTCAACTTCTCCCTTTCTCAGTACATATGTTACTTTTATATGAATGGATATTTTTTTGTCTAGATCTGGGGTAAGTAAGCTGGCTTTTATTTCGATAGCCCAGTGCATGATAGATGTATCCCCTGTGTTAAAGCCCCTCTTATCTTGCGCTGGATTATCGGTTTTTCTCCTTTCATTTCTCACTGGGCATGAACAAAAGACACTGCTGTTGTTTGAAGACTATGTAATAATTTAATTTTCAACAAAAACAGAGTCATGGTGAAATACCAAACAGAGCAACTATTTGTCTCGGAAATTAACAAGTCAAAGGACCAGTATGATGTACATGGAAAAATTCAATTGTACTTGAGTACAGTGTGACAGCATACAGTGTTACTGGTCTGATAGACCACCAAAATATTGAATTCACTGGTTTAAGCACAAAAATTTGTGATCTGTGGCGTAAAACCATTGGATTTGCTTATCCCAGCATACTCTATCCAAGGCATGATCATCCACAGATGATACAGACACTCTGATTGGTTCTTTTAAACGAGAGCCAAGCCTAGATTACCGGAAGTTTGTATCAGTTTTATTAGGTCCTTTGGAATGACTCACACACACACATTGCACCATTACAGTTCACAAATTACATGGTTTTCAGAAAAATACAAAATGAAATTTTGTCTAAAATGAAATTGAACAACTAATATCAAGTTGGGAAAAGAAAGCACTCCACAAATACTTCAAAAACCAAGAACACAAATAATTTCTTCTCATGATTTGTCTGAATTTACTCATTTGCATATTAGTAGTGCCATTGTCTAAACATTTTGAGTTTCATATCTACATGTTTTACTAAAAATACGAAGTGTCCGCAAACATGTCGTAAATTTTTATTCATAAAAGTGATAAACTTTAATCTTATTTTGTACGACTTTTGAACTGTCACATTTATTTAAAAAGTTCTCACCTTTGACCTCAAACACATCTATCATGAACTGCTACGTAGACTGAAAGATCTGTCGCTCCAGGACACTCTCTATGCGCCCCCTCTTAAGAGGGGGAGGTGAGAGAGGGCCCTCGAATGACAGATCCTTCAGTCGATCTACTATGGTGATACAGGCTAAGATTTTCAGAATTTTGCAAATGCTGGACATGCAATCGCATACAGAATTGTAGAGGAGTGTCGTCTGTCAATGAATGACACCAGACACCTAGTCTTACAAATCTATGTGCTACATTGTTACCTATATCAAGACCTATAATATCAACAAAATCTTTCTACATCAGGGAAAGTTTGGGAAAAGTACACTGTTTGGTCATGTAAACTGTTTTACATAATGAGGTACATTGTTACTGCCTATACAATTATGTAGTTTTTCCATTAGCTTCTTTCATAAACTTCAAACTTGTACTGGATACCCTTCTCTTCCTGGATTTCGTCTGGAATGCTGGGATCACTGTAAAGGGAATGGGGTAAATGGTGATAAAGATAGCATACATGAAATGGGGTAAGATGAGCTGTAGTTTTAGAATTTGTCACTTTGTGGTCATCATCACACAAGGCTCATGGGTGAAATCTGGGCTTGGAATAGACTCAGTACAAGTGCTATATAGGTGAAACCTGAACTTCAAATGGACCAAAGTATTAGATCTGTAGGTCAAATAGGGACCGGGAATAGACCAACAGTACAGATCTATATGTAAAATCTGTACTTGGAACTGCTCCTAGTCCAAATACCAAAAAAGAACAACACCTGGCAGGGAACTGGAGTTCTATGAAACTATTAGAGACAAGATGGGGTAGTCAAGGATGTTATGATTTTTTTTTATTTTTGTCCATCATAAGAGCAGTGTATGCACAAACAATGCAGCAATCAGAATCTGCATCATCGCGCCATTCAAAGCAGTCTTGCAAAATCCCCTAAACTACACCTGTTAGCTTTGACCTTGATTGATAAGAATTGAAATTTAATTTATTACAACATCTGTACATGCAGTGTATGTATGCTCAGTTTTCTGAAAATCAAAATCCCCATAACAAAGGGAGGCAGCCATTTTGATTTTCATGTATCAGTACATGTAAATATTGGACATTGTGTTTCTCTGATACCAAATTTTGCACGGTGATCCCTGATTTTTATTCTTGATTTTGAAGGCAATGGTTTGAGGATGCCTTATGGAAAGTTTGAGCAAAAGTACAAATCTGTCAATTTCAAGTGTGCATGAACTTGACCTTCTTTCGGTGACATGCATCACACCATCACCTGGGGTTTGTTGGCTGTTCCACAACTCTGATCTGATTCTGTTCACCCATTTTCCCCTAGAAGTGAGGTCAATATAACCATGATATCAATGGGCTTAGACTGATCCACAGCAGCACAATAACCTTACAAGGAGGTAAGCTAAAAATCAAGAAATATCAGAAAGTAAAGTAGTCTGTACAAAACTGCCGTGCATCACTGACCTGACAAGCTTGAAGACATTTTTGTCAAACTCTGGGAAGAAAGTGTCACAGTCGAAGTCTGCCATGATTCTAGTAAGGTATATCCTATGGCAGTGCTCGGATTCCATAGACTCCTGCATGAACAAAAGAAATTGACAAATACGAAGGTGTCAGAGTATAAAACTGTCCATCTTTCCAAATCAAGGGGCATTTTGATAAAATTGTGCCAATTCATAGGAATTTAACGGTAATTATTTACGGAGTAAATAAAATTTTAACCTCCTCAGTTTTGTGAAAATCAGGAATTTTATTTTCCCCATAGAGACAATACAGGAATGGTGGCCATTTTGAATTTCAAATATAACCGGGGTGAACAGGTTTAACCCTTTACCTGCCAGACAGTATCACATCCCCATCTGCCAAGTCAGTAAAAAGCGGTATTGAGCCAAAACCATGTGTATATTCACTCACTTGGCTTGGTATGTTATAGCAGCTTTAGTCTGTAAAAATCATGTTTACAGTATCTCTGTCTTCAAGGATGTACCTTCAAATCTTCAAGTCTTTTTTAAAATGCACCATATGGGATATGTTTTGCTTAACTAGTTTTAACCAACTTGACCTGATGGTGAAATATGAACTTGGCAGGAAAAGGGTCAAAAGAAGCCAAAACCAACCTTACCCTGTACACAGAAGTTCCACCAGTGATAAAAACTTTGTCAATTTTGTCTTCCAGTGGAGGTTCTGATAGCTTTTTAATGGCCTCGTCCAATGTGGATGACAGTAAGTCAGCACCGGGCGGACAATCCCTGATAGAAATGAAAATAAAAGACATTTCATTCAAACAGTAAGGTATCACAACTTAAAATACACATCATTTCTGTTTTTGGTGCTATTTTTGTCAATTTTTGCTTATTTTTGTAGTTAAATAGTTAATCGCTCTACATCATGTGATGTGCTCTCAGCATCACTACAAATTTAAGGATTTTCAAGGAATTTTTCAGCAATTTTCAAGGTCTTGTAGTCTTCTTTGTCATTTAAAACACCATTTTCCAGGTATCACTTTTGTCATTTCTGTAAACCGCTGAGGGCTTTTCACTTTTCCAAGACTGTCCAAGAAACTTAATGTCATATTCAAGGACTTTTCAAGTCTTGCCAGGAATCTTTAAAATGCAATGACTGTTAAGGTAGAATGCACCTCGGGGACAGATATTCAGACTCTCAAACTTTTACAATTATTTTCTGATATACACACATGTAGGGGTTGATTATAAAGCTCTTGCTATAAGAAAACTTTTCACCGGCTTAGTTTTTCAAAATTTGAAAATTTTATTTTTTCTCCATAGGGTTAACACCGGGATGGCAGCCATTTTGAATTTCAAATATCGCTACATCTTGGGTTAGGCCTATTTGTTTCTCTAGTACTAAAATTTGCATAGTGAGCCCCGATTTTTTCTTGATTTTTTTTCTTTTTTCTTTTGATTTTTTTTTCTTGATTTTGAAAGAGAACGCATGGTTGAAAGATTTCTTGAAGAAAGTTTGAGCAAAAGTGTAAGTTTTTCACTTTCGAGGCGCATACTACCGTAAAGACTTCCCAGGCGCCTGGCTCTACTGAGTGAAATGAAAGATGCAAAAGTGAATTGTCAGAGAAAAAGTTCTTGCAGATAATAAGATCCACCACTAGTGGTCTCTTCTTGACCCTGAATAACCTTGAGCAACCTATCTCCCACATAACAGTGACTGCATTGTGCGTATATTTTCAATTTTTCATTGTGGATGGACTTACGTCAATGTGTGACTGAGGACAACATTGAATCTGTTGTTTAACGGTCTGTACTTTTCCGGAATTGAAAACCAGGTTTTCCTTCCCATGATGACGGCATTCTGTTTGCACTTCTCTTGGGTTTCAGACGTAACTCTGGTAAAAAACTTCATTTCATTTCTGTAACAAGAGTTAAATACATAATAAAGATATCATTAAAAAACTAACAGTATCTGATGACTGTATTTAACTCTTTGAGCACCAAAGTCTACTTTTGTCCCCTTACAAAATAAAACCCTGTCAGTTTTGGTCAGACTTTCGCCAAAATTTCGAGAAAAAACTGTAGCCAATGAAATATGATGGCCATTTGGTTCAAAATCATCTAAAAACTTACAGAAAATTTCATAAAAATTGGTAAAATGTTGCTCTAAAATTTTGGCGGGATAAAAATTTATGAGTGGGCGAAATGATATTGTTATTTTAAGCAATCATGGTCTTATTCAAACCAGTCTGATTAATATCAGAAACTGAGACGATGCAAATCTGACATTCGAGAATCGCCAAGAGCACATAAAAGTGAGGCCATTGGCTGTCATCTCTATAATGAGACTTGTCTGATTGGAATCAAAATGATTCAAGGCGAGCACTCTTTCCTTCATTCACAAACTAGAAAACCTAGCAAGATTAGGAGGAATGGCTAAAACTGATTCAGATTCGTTCACTATGTATTTCCAATTCATCGCTTCTGGAAAGATGATTGATAGGTAAGTTCAGGCTGGGTCTTGTTTCACTTCAGAGTGTCTACCTCTGAAAGTCAAGTGCAAAATTTCTCCCATCTCAAAGGAGTCTAAGTTTGCATGAAGATAATACATTGGTTTGCAGGTGTGAAATGGGGAGTCTCTTGAGACCCATATTCTATTTTGCTTGTCTTCATGCCACTTTATTGGACAGGCAGTCACAGTGTTGCACCTCGTTCTTCAAAAAAAATGGGACACTTGAGTTCCCTTTGACATTCATGGTTCTTTCTAAAATTTCTTTAGACATGCAAATGAAATGTTACTTGCATAATTGGCCCCATAAAAATACACTAATTTAGTGTGTGTATACCGGTACACTTATTATTAACTACCCTCTGGGACTGTATATGCAACTTTGAACTAGATGACGTTGTGATTAAATGTTTGCGAAAACATTAAAGGGACATTACATGTAGCTGTAACTGTTGACTAATTTTTCACTACTCTGTTTCAATGTATCAACTAAAGAATTTTACTATAACAATCCGATCATCATGACCAATGCCCGGTGCCTTGCTTGCCAACACAGCCTGTATATGTGAAATGACCATTATTATGGTTAATAAATGTATTCTATTCCGAACCTGAATGCAAAATTTAAACAATAACAATGCAGATTATACGCATATAAGGTATATTTATGAGCTAAATATTAGGAATTTCTACATGGTTCAGGGATTCACACCAGAAACTGCAGATGATACTCAGAAACAAACAAAATAAAAATGACCAAAGTTACAGCTAATGGATCTTTAACCCTTTCACCCCCAGTTCCCTGTATACAGGTCCAACTTTACCATAGAAAACAATGGATTTGGGACAAACCATGGTGGTGAAAGGGTTAAATCGAAGCCCTAGGCAGAAAGTCAAAAACTGTGGATACAGTGCATATCTGCACTGAAATCTTCACATAAACTGCACAGAGTAGTCAAATGTAATGCATAGGGTGAATGTTTTCAAATGTGACATTGTATGTTCTGTTTCCTTTGTAATATTTAACAATTTTTGAAAATGGTAGGAATTCAAAATGGTCGCCCAACTTTGAATTGTCAAATGTTTCACAAAGGAATGGTTTCCTAATGCAGTAAAAGCCCATATCCCTTCATAGGGTAGAATTCAGAGAAAACCAGGAGAGAATAGGAAGATATTTTGAGGTCAACTTTTTTCAAGAGTTGCAGCTAGTGGGACTTTAAAATTATTCAATGAATACCCTGGTGCTGGCTCACAATCAACATTCAACATCATGTGATTAAATTTGACCCACCTGCCACAAAGAGAGTTCTCTTTTAATGGAGAAAAATTTAAAATCAGGTGTACTACTCGAGGAATTTTCCAGAAATTCATAAATTTTCTAAATGAGGTCAGATATCTTAAAAGATTGACAAGTCAACACCTATAACATTGGTGATGACAAACAAAACCACGCTCACAAACGTGCCTGTACATGTACATGTGGGGCCCGGTTGTTTGTACCGACATCACACAATCTCTTGGGTGTACAGAGTCTGAAGAACACTGCGTCCTTTTACCCAGGAGTAGAACTGTATTTACTATTTCTTGTCTCTCACAGAAACGGCTAACACAAACTTCCAGACTGTGTGGTATGTGGTAGAAAACACACACAAACACACAAAACAAACCCCCCCCAAATAAACACTCTAAACAACTAGCATGTTTTCATTGGTGGGGGGGGGGTGTTGGGAGACATTTGATATGATTTTGAACAGGCCAGTTTTATGTCCATGGTTAGAGTTTAATATTCAACAAACATTTGGCAAGTACTAGTATGTTCTCTGGAATGAAATCAAAATACAGTATAGACACAGTCGCTTGGCGTTCGATACACCACGATACACCGCCGGTCCGTGTGTGGTATGCGTTGCCGACTTTTCTAACGCATACCACAGCGGCCATCGCTGTGTCTCGAACCTCAAGCGACTGTGTGTAGAGCCATACGTCCATGCATGGACGTAAAAATAGTTTTTACGTCCATGGAGGGCGTTTAATTCACAAATATATTGTCTAAAGTCTTGGAGTGCGTAAGCACAGTACAGTTTTTCTCATCACTTCTGCTGCTGTTTGGTCATACCATGATTTGACAGGGGAAGGTTACCACTACCTGTTTAGTTGACGTGAAAGTAATTTTTAAAACCCTCGGACTCAACCATAGACAGTCAACAAAGGTGTACATATACAACTCATGCAACCAAGTTACATAAGCAAGTCCGACGCGTATTCTGGTTGAGCGTGTGTATGGTTTGCTGCTATCCGTGGTTCCGAGCAGTATCCTTGCCATTCTACTGGTTGAGTTGAGTCAGAGAATGCCCTGCACTCAGAAACACAACAAAACCGTGTGAATCGAATGATACTATTGACGGTAAAGGCTTCGGATCTCAACAAACGTTCGGATCCGACTTATGATCAGATCGCAATCTGCCGGACATACCTTAGTCTCCATGGTAGATCACCGTTTTTCCCTATCCCCATGTTATTGCAGGCTGCGGCGATTGGACTGAACTTCTTTGTAGGCATCTTGAAGGTGGTGATCAGTGTATAGATACTGAAATATAACAAATGAAACCGATCTTGAGCTCAGCTGCTAGCTGTGACCTCTATGTGTTCAACACAATTAAATGTGGCGGTAAAACCCGGCGTGTACTCCGCGCATGGCAAGTGAATATTTGACCTTTGACTTGAATGACAAGCCAGCTTCAGATTACAAGTCGGACCTGCCATGGGAATCTCAGTATGGGATGAGCCTAAGAAAGCAGGATAAGTCTGCAAATTCGAGGTATCTAAATTTTCTAATCATCAGCTTTTGATCAGTCGCCAAGGTGATATTTTGAATAATATTTTGAATATAATATATCAGGGAGTGTCAAGATTTTACTTCGACGGAGAGATTTTCCACTTTCCTGGTGCTGTGGTGATTTTTTACCCGAAAGAAAATGATAGCAAACAGTAAAGGCCTCTCTCCGAATTCTTCTTTTTTATTTTCCCCAAAACCTAACAAACACAAACATCCACACAATTACATATAAATACACAAGCTAATTATTTCGTCACACCTTGAAGGAACAAGAATTGCAGTTATTTTCTCAAACCAAAGATACAAGAAACATTTTTCTCAGATACAGTCCACATCTATTCATTTGGCTTTTCAAATCTGCCTTCTAATTGTCAGTTCAAAATGTCAATTAACTGAGAATTTCGACATATCTCATGGAGGAGTGAAACTGAAGAAAAACATGTAATCAAAGCATTAAAATTCAGTGTATAAAATGATTCTGTTTACTTGCTAAGGGGGGCAACGTGAAAAAGTCCAAAGTAGAGATTCGGCTGTATGTCGATGGAAAAGAGTGAGAAGATATTAGACTATATGGTGGGGTGGAGCAATGGTAAACCTTTTTCACGACAGGGTCAGAGGGGGGAGGGGAGAGGGGGGTTCCATCTAAGAGAGGGGGAAATCATGGGCTTTTACTTTTCCCTTTGAATTTCGATTTGTTCAACATACTCTGGGGAAGTGTAGGGCCTACTTATGTTTAAAATACCATTGTTTAAAACATCGCTTAATTAAGGTAGAACGCGCCTCGGGGACACAAATTTGGACTCTCAAACTTTTACAATTCTCTTCTAATCTACCACTTGTGGGGGTTCATTTTAAAGCTCTTGGTATAAGAAAACTTTTAACCGGCTTAATTTTTCGTAATTCGAAAATTTTATTTTTCTCCATAGAGTTAACAAAGCGATGGCGGCCATTTTGAATTTTAAAAAAACTAGAGAAACAAATTACCGATACTCGAAATTTAAAATGGCCTCCATCCCTGTGTTAACTCTATAAAGAAATAATGAAATTTTCGATTTTCGAAAACTGAGACGGCGAAAAGTTTTCTTGCGCCAAGAGCTTTAAAATGAACCCCCACAAGTGGTATATCAGAAAAGAATTAAAAAGTTCAAGAGTCGGAATATCTGCCCCCGAGGTGCGTTCTCCCTTAAAAACTGATAAACTAGCTTCCCTTGAGCGCACACACGTGCATTCTCCAAAAAGCCCGTGAGATTGCGTTTGAATATCAACATACCGGTATATGAGTGTGAGAAGTGTATCAAAATCTCAGTTGCAACCAGGAATTCTCGACGGTCCGCGTTTTGATGCGAAAACTGTGTGAGGATGGTCGAAGTGCGTGTGTACAAAAACACCAGTCCGATGAGTTTTAAGCGAAAAATGCGCATTTTTCCTTTATTTTTCACTGAAATACATGTACTATTAATTCCTATGATTAATAGATTTATCAGATAGAAACACTTTTTTTGGTCGAAGCTCTCACTCGGATCCCAAACTAAAAGAATTAAATTTTGTATCCCGCATCGGCTTTTGAAGTCGACTTCTAACTTATTTCAATAAAGCCTTGTAGACAAAGGAAATAAAAGTAGAGCAAAGCCAGTCCCTTAATCGCTTATAAATTCAGATCGCTCTACACCATGTGCAGTTTTTCGTATTTTTTCAAAAATTTCATTTAAACTATCTCACCTGAAGGTAAAGTTATTGTCATCTAACAGTGTCTTGACCGTATAACAGCCCAAGGACAGCAACCGCCTGGTCTTCATGTTCGGTGCCAGGTTGACCTAACAGGATATCGTCGCTCTATGTGAAAGGCAGACAAATGACACCTGTGATCCAATGAGGGCGCTCAGCGCTTAACGCCAGCTATTTTTGATCGTTGATGCTATACTGACACGTGTTTACAATGTTGATGTCGAGCTTTTCTGTCGTCAATTATCGGTTTATAAAATAAAAGTTCTTTAGAAAGCAATTATCTCTTGACTAAACTTACTGAAAAAGATCTGTATTTTGCTGTTGGCCCATGGTACAAGTTATTTGAAGTGGAAATGTCCATATATCTTCCAATTATTATCACAACGTAGAATGAAAATCATACGGCTACGACGATGTGAAATTTCTATACTCTCTATGATTGTGCCATGCATATACGCTTTCTTGTAGCACTCTTGTCCTTTTTACAGGAAAAGGGTGAGAAATCGCACTTTACAAATAACATTACACGCATGTTACAAGAAATGTATAATATACCTATACTATTCATCAACTACAGATCTGAAGAAAGATTTCGGTGCAGTGCAGTTTCCACAAACTACAGAATAACCTCGTCCCTAGCTCCCACAACGAGTAAGCTTAATTCTTTAAAGTCAAAACTTCATTCGAATATGCCGTTCAGTGCAACTGTGAGTAAATTTGTGGACGTTTTTATTTGATGATTTGTGTAATCGATCGGTCGATTATTAAAATTAATTTATGCGAGAAAAGTAAGGAAAGGTGAGACAGTAGTAATATTGCCTTCTTTCGGAGCTCTCGTCACGTTTCTTTCAATTGAAATTTCTGTCACGGCATTACAGTTGGGCTCAGCATTAGGTCCTCTATTTTCGATTTTGATTATTTATAACAATCTGAGACTCGGTGGGAACGACACATATCCCTGTACTGAGTAAATTGTCCCGACGATATGTCGCGCTCACACGAATGCCAAATTCAGTCGATACAATCCCAATTTTTGTCGCTGAAACAGTAATTCTGACGATTTAAAAATTAGACACAATCATACACATCTCATTTCAAAGCTAGACCATCCATCTCCTGAACTACCCTTGTCATTCCTCAAGTATTACAGCATTAGGATTCCCATAAAATCTTGAATTTATCAGCGGGACTTACGCCATATTGAAAGATATGACTGTAGAATATTCTAGTTTCACGTCCAGTTTATTACGTGTTTGATTTCTGGTTGTTCCTCAATTCCCTTGACCAAATCAAATACCTTTGTGAATGTAGTACCAACACTTGACACTTTTAACGGGGAGATTTTTATCGACCAGTGAACACTAAGCAACGTCTGTATCACGTTAGCGGTGATATAAACGATATAAATAAACATCTGAAAAAAAATGATTAGCAAATTCGGTCGTTTCCAGTCCACTCGTTTGATTAGTTTATTTCAGAATCCTCTCGTTTGAGAATGTCACAACTTGGACAAGAACACGAGATTAACGGTAAATGGCGCTGGTTTACCTCGAAATCAGAAGCATCGCCTCCGACCTTCTCGTCGACCGGAACGCCAGTCGCTCGTAATAGGACTACGATGCGAAACTGTATACGGGAACTTTTTTTAATAAGAGTTCAAAAGGAAACGGCGTAAAAGGTACGCCTTGGGCGACCCATCTGCCACGTTGAAAGCTTACTTGTCTCCGTTGGGGAGACATACCGGTTTCCGGGGTCAGGATGTCTGATAGTGAGTGATTGCCAACACGTCATTGAATGAACCCTCTTATAATACATTGACTTGGCACTTACCATGAATGTACTGCTCAACTTTCACTTGTAATAAAAACAGATAAATAAATAAAAATAAATAATAAATAAATAAATAAATAAATAAATGAATAAATACATACATACATACATACATACATACATACATACATACATACATACATACATACATACATACATATATACTACTTCTACAACTACCTCCTCCACCACCACCACAACTACTACTAGTAATTATTCATTGTACTCGTTTATGGCGAGAGAATTTTATGTGGACTCTTTTTAAATTTTTGAAAAAATATTCAAATCGTCTTCACGACAAAATCGTGTTCCACAGTGGACAAAATGAATAAGTAATAGTTTCAATAATTACTCTTTCTGTTTACTTTAAAAATGGCAAATAGTTAAAGCTACTATACGCATCTTAGATGTTTCTGTCTGTCACCCTGTATTGCTCTGTGTCTCTTTGTCTTTGTCTACGGCGTGTCCGTTTTCTGTTCTCGGTACATACATAGATACATAGATACATAGATACATAGATACATAGATACATAGATACATAGATACATACATACATAAATACATACATACATACATACATACATACATACATACATACATACATACATACATACATACATACATACATACATACATACATACATACATACATACATACATACATACATACATACATACATACATACATACACACATAAATACATACATACATACATACATACATACATACATACATACATACATACATACATACATACATACATACATACATACATACATACATACATACATACATACATACATACATACATACATACATACATACACAAATACATACATACATACATACATACATACATACATACATACATACATACATACATACATACATACATACATACATACATACATACATACATACATACATACATACATACATACTACATACATAAATACATACATACATACATACATACATACATACATACATACATACATACATACATACGTACGTACGTACATACATACGTACATACGTACGTACATACATACATACGTACATACATACATACATACATACATACATACATACATACATACATACATACATACATACATACATACATACATACATACATACATACATACATACATACATACATACATACATACATACATAATGACCTTATTATCTCATATATGAAGACCATCTCTGTCCGCACAAGAGTTCATTATTTCCGACGACACTCTGTGACGTGACAATATTCCACAACTCCTGAGTTTGCACCCTTTGCGAGCTCACGAACTATGCATGCTTAGCAATAATAAAGCAGCACTGGCTGTCTTGCTTATGATGACACTCGACTGTACACGTAAGATGTGATCTAGACACCTACTGCTTGCTACAGACACGGGTCGAAGTACAGTATTATCCTTGACACAGCAAAGTAACCATATTATTCATTCTCGAAATGTTATATCAAATAACGCAAAGAGGTTTTCTCCGAGAGACCCTGTGTAGGATAATCAAGTAAGGGTAACCATTTGGGTATAAACGAAACTTTACTCCGAGAGGTAACCGACCATGTTTTAACGTAATTATCAAAACACTGTAGAGCAGACGCGTCGTTGAAACATACGCAATTTTGGGGAAGTGCAAAGATCTTTAATAAAGTCGACAGAATGCGAAAAAAATTGTTGACAGCACACAACTCACACAAAGTCCAAACTGCCAGTGGTTTGTATGACACATGATCAGAATAACATATTCATCCAGCTGCGCCTACCAATTTTTGCTATCATTCAGGACGAACAAATCGGTTTCCCGCCAAAAAGTCCTGGCGGACGATTTAGGCATTTCCAGTTCTGTGAGTATTCTCTGCCATTGCACGTAGAGAAGTATGACTGACTTTTTTTCTGAAAACAGATTTCGTCGAAATTACATTAGAAAGAAAGAAATGGGCCGTAGGAACGACCAGTGTAGACTTGCAAATAACCAGTAAAGGTGGGAATGGAGGGGAATTGTATAATGTACAACGCTTTAATTACCATCACGTGTCTGAATTTAAATGGATAAAAGCTTATAATTGCCATTTTGACGCCTTGTTTCTGCCCATGGCGAATAGTGCACTAAGAACACAGCGAATCAAAGTTGCCGTCACACTTCACCTTTGCAATAACACCTGGTGCCGTTATCAAGATTCACAGTGTCTCTAACCGTCTACTGACGGCTTGTCATTTATTTGTCAAGCCGTGTAACTCTCTCTCCTGACAAATTATGACCTTGCTGTTTCACCAGAACTAGTTTGCATCCAAAAGAAGCAAGCTAACCTTTCAGATAAAGCGATGATTTGTCAACTCTGAAATTATCCGTATAATTGCAAAAATGTGAAGAAAATAAAACGTCAGTAGATAATTAAACACTAGTTTATATCCGAGCAATACCAACCGCGATGTTCAACAGCTTGAAGAATGTACTGTCTCTGCATATATGTACTTTACCTTCCTTCCACAACTGATGGTTACCTCTGTCTGATATTGATGGTAATATAAAGCCAGGTAACTGAACTGCTTCCCTTCATCAGCAATGTGATTAACATAGGGAGTCTATTGCCTGTCACAAGAATATCCGCTCATCACTTCTATTGAATTAAACGGTCGAAAATATCACCTAATTGATTGCCAGCTTTTCTAAACCGTTGAGTGAATAATGTTGACAGATTAGAAAGCAAAACTAGCCTGTTAAAAATGCGATCATAACTGAATTAGAACGGTAAACTAATTTAATCTCTGTTCGTCATTTGCACCAATTTTTGTAAAGATAAGCAAATCAGAAATTACAATTTTGTGATATTTGCAAAGGCGACCATCTGTAGGCGTTTAAGTATGAACACCTCGGCTACATTCTGCGGCTACATTCTGCGCTGTAGTTTAAAGTGAGCAGTTACTGCAGTGCAGAATGATTTAAGGGGCGGCGAAGTGTCGGACATTTTTTTCGCAGAGCTAGGGTGTCCGCTTGTCAAGAATGAGCTCCCCTCGCACGCACAGACAGCTTCGGCGATATCAAAGCGCGGACGCGAACCGAACCGACCTCTCGAGTTTCCGAATCCTTGATTCAAGACAAGCTGACTTGCAGACTTAAAGCAGGCCAAGAAGAAATCGAGAGGTGAGTAAATTAAATGCTGACGATCGATACACCTCCGAGGCTAATATCGGTCCGAGTTTACATGTTATCTGATCTAGAAATCTGTCTCTCGATATTTCTTACATATTTAAAACATTTTCTTTTATGCGCGCTCAACTGTCGGGTCACGATAACTGCTTTGGCAAAAAGATACGGTAATAATTTTATCCGATCAAACTAAAAAACCTCGCACCACGTTAGCATGAATAACAAAACGCTGTGGAAATAGTAATTCCAGTCTTTCCATGCAGGCTTGTTCGAACTAACTAGAAGTTGTTTGATTTGCGCAAAAGATCGCGATGGCGTTCACACCCCAGTAACTAGCCTGTCAGCTAGGGACTGATAATAGGGCCGTTGGGATGTTTCCGATTTCTCTGTTTGGCTTAGGGAACTGTAGTGGGCGGTCCGTGAGCCGGCTTACTACCATATGGCAGTTGGCGCGAATTCATATAGATCTCGTAATGTTGATACGCTTGGGTTAGCTGATCTGAAAACTGAAACGTACAGATTGCACAGACACACTTTACACGGACTAGGTAGCACGCATCCGCGAACCAGAAATTTAAAAATAATACCCTTTGGAAAAGCTCTACTTTTTTCAGTTTCTTACGAAAAGCATTCCGAATTTTCACTTCGCAAAAATAAAATTCAATAAAATATAGTAAAAAACAAAGAAACAGTAAATGATCAGACATTCATCGCTCCACTCGAATCACTCCTGGCGTAGACAAAAATATTCCGAACAAAACCAAAGTATGGCTTTGTTTATTTACCACCCTGTTCAATGCTGACTTTCATATCGACATGCTTGATTGTCTGTTTGACTATGTTTACCTGTATGTACGTACTCATGGATATACACCTAGTGAAATCTGTATCGAATCACTTCTTGAAATTAAAAGTGTTCACCATGGCGTGAAAATACCACTGGAAAATCATGAAACATCTGCAAAAGTGTCTTCTGTTTCATACTATTACTTTGGTGTGTTGCGAAAAAAAGTAAGTTAACATATTTTAGAACTTTCATACTTTTTCCTGAAGTAAGTCCCTATGTAGGCTATATGTACCTCGATTGAATCGATTGACAAACCTTCTTTGATTTCGAATTCCTAATCGATTGATCTTCGGGTTGAGTTTTTGTCATTACGTCTTTCCTAAATGTTACTTAGTACTGAGCGATTCAGTCCAGCGGTACCCCACTGCAATGTGAATGACTATCGACAAGGCGTCGCACGTGCTGAGCTCGACTTCCCGGGCATAAATGAACAGCTGAATGAGCAATAACGCACGGCAGATGGAGGGAATGTGATCACGTTTACATCACAAATGACAGAAGTTTCAATTTTCTTCACAGAGAGTATTCCTTGGACGATTTCATTATCTAAATTATCTTCATATATATTTTCCAGCGTATCTTCTTCTAAATAAGGCATATGCTATTCACAACCCCGCAGAGCGAGTTAAAGTAAAGTGTTCCTTGTTCTAGTCTATTCTCACTGTCAAATTTATTACCCTGCAGCAACCTAGCTGTGACGTCACAACTTCTGGAGAAATAGCGCCCATGATTGAAATAACTAGATGCAATGCGTCATAACATGAGAAATCGACTATTTATCGGCTAATCGGCTTATTTTCGTTAAAAATCGAAAATTTATATATTTCCCCCACATAGAGTTCACAATGTTAATAACTGCGTAATTTGTTTCTCTGCTACAAAAATTTGCACGGTATCCCCAGACTTTTGTTTGTGATTTTGAAAGAGAACGGTCGAAAGCGTCCTTCAGGCAAGTTTGAGCAAAAGTTAAATTCTTTCAATACCGAGGCGCATACTGCCTTAAAAAGTGTTTTTGTGCAATCATGTTTCACGACACGTACAGTAATTCTGAGAAATGATAGGACAATCATATATAACGAATTACTGGCAATGCCTGACTTCATATAACGAATCGAATTTTTTAAATCTGGAACCTTATCAATTTTTAAGTTTTACATTTCCTTCTGTTTATACAACTGCATGTGCTTTTTATCACGTGGCCATAAAAGTCGAAAACATTTTATGACTTTCAAACCTCATATCATATCGATATCGACCTGTATTTGTCCGTCTGTCTGTTTATTTGTCATATTGTGCAGTTCGGGAATGGCTAGAATGAACTCATTGGCTTGCTCTGTGGGCGTGGTCTGCATACTTGATCAGTAATGATTGAACCGGATATGAGGAACCAGATATTTTTACGAAGGAAGGTATGAAGTCAAAGGCAAATTTGAATATTTAATGGACTCTTTATTATGCAAAATTGAACAACAGTTAATGGTGCACGTACATCATCCCAGTCCATTCGTCAATGCAGACTTCGGTACTGAAAAGCCCAAGAATTTTGATTTGTAAGAACCTGTGACCATCATTTCCCGCCTTATGACGCAATGCATTGACAAAAAGTAATCAAAACCGAAGAAGTGATTTTAATTTCATAAGTCTGTCACTTCATTTAACATGTTTATTTCACAACGATAAAAATGTATTCCTAAATCACAAATTATCCGCCTTGTGGGTCTTATACCCTAAACTGTTTAAAAATAGCTTTTCTTCGAAGCGAAGCTTTTCCAATACAAAAAACCATGCCTGTCGGTCAAATAGGTCAATTTATCCCAAAGTCATTGAATCGTGTTGTATTGTGAAACAGCTAATCAACAAGATAGTCTTTCTCGGAATTGATCGTAAACGGGCTATGCAATTTACGCTGTATCGCTTCCCGTCAACCTTAATTTGAATTATGACTGTCACAGCTAACGTACTCAGATTAGATTTTGTTCTAAATCAAGGTAAATGTTCGCGACAGCATTAGAACAGTCGTTTCGAAGTGTCTGCGTCATTAGAAGCGATAATAAGGGCACATGCAGGTACAGGTTGCAGGTCTCGAACATCAGAATATACAAGAGGTCAAAGTTCAAATTCATCATCAAAATTTCATTAGAGAGCCAAGAATTTTTACCCACCTTGTCTCCATCGATTGAAATTCTGGCGGCAAACAGCGAGATACCCAATCTGCCCTGGCAGGCTCAATTGAAATGGCCAGAAACGCTGTTTTTATCAACCTTACATTTCTTTTCTAGAATAAGTTATGATACGTTGTGATATAAAACCCACGAGTGCTCAAGTCTCCCCTAGGCGAACTTCTTTTCATGGGTGTGTGTGCTTTTCTAAGGAATTAATTCCGTGTATGATAATCTTAAGGTTCGGCCAGACATACTTCCCTAAGCGAGATCAACCCTCAATTCTCCGTTTTGTCATCAAACACTCGCAGCAGATTGTATCGAACAATTGGGAATGTTCGCTTTAAGCATCAATCACGGGCATTACCTTGGCATTTGTGTTTCTCTTACAGTATCTCTGTTATCTGTTTAATGGTGCCGTTCTGAGTAGGGCGGCAAACACAGATCACGGCGTCCGAGTCCGTGGTCGATGCCAAAGCGATAAGTACAGGAGATGTGCATCGCTCTGTCGCAAAGAAACGCGTTTTTGACCTGAATTCATATTTAATGAGCATCGCTACTCTATACAGAAAACTAGAAACACGAATGCATATCTCTTTGGTGATAATATAGCTGCAGGATGTCAAACGCAGCAACTTTCGTAGTCTACAATAAACCAATGCAGTCCCTTCTAAAAGATAATACTGTTACATGAAAAACACAAAAGTTAAACCTAATGTCGATCAAATAATATTAAAAAGTTGTGAGATGTTATTATATCCAAGCGATTCTCGTGGCAAGAATTCGGACCAACATGGCATTTCAATCAAAACAAACAAACCCTCACCCCAAAACCAAACAAAACCAAACAAAAAAACCCCAAAACAACACAAAGTTAAAAGACGTTGAAGAAGTTTCACTTTATGAAACCGGTACAACTTCAAAAATAGTATAAACTTTATAGAAATACTAGCCCTTTAATTATGTGAAAAAAAATCAAGGAAGCAGCTCCCCCCCCGAAATTTAGAAGACATCCTTATAACTGCAGAAACTTGGAAGCAAATGTCAATCTTCTTTCACATTGAAGACATATTGAGTTGATAGTAATTCTGCCCCTTGTCATGAAATCCTGCCTTGTGGAACATAATCTTTTGAGAAGTCCTCAAAAAACTGGCGATATTTCAGCGCATGTCCGCATTCAGCACACTTGAACGCGATAACCTCTGGGTGCACTTCTGTGCGTAGTCAGCTAATTCGAGGGACGCCAGAACCACGTCAATAGTGAGCTATGATGTCAATCTCTGGAAATTCTTAAGTGTCCAGGAAGTAATGGAATGATATCAGATTGCATGGATATCTGTTATGGTTCGGGAACACGACAACCATCACGACGAATGGAAATGTGACGGGGAAATTGGAGATCCGTTAACGACCATAATTCAATCGGCGACATATTTAAGAGCCTGACTTGCGCATTGCACTTTATATCATGTCACGGCGTCATAAGTGTATACAATGACCCTGTTATTCTACTTTATATACTGCGTTACAAATAGTAAAATAAAAAAAATCGTATAGAATAAGACCGTTAATTTCAAATCTATGGCATGGATTAAATGTGGGAGAGATAGACAGACATACGTAAGGCCAAGGAAAGCGAGAAACATACAGCTATACGGATGTACACAGATGTGGGGGATGGATAAGGAGGTAATAGGGAGATGGTTGGATAGATAGCGAGGTTGCATTGGCATTCTAACGCACACATTTTGACAGGCACGGCAGACAGAAACGATGAAAGAAAGCAGGGAAGAAAGTAAGGCGGATACTGAGACGGACAGGCAGATGAAACACTCACGCAGATCTAAACCTAGAGGGACAGACGGACTGT
Organism: Ptychodera flava; assembly: GCF_041260155.1. Classification (NCBI taxonomy): domain Eukaryota; kingdom Metazoa; phylum Hemichordata; class Enteropneusta; family Ptychoderidae; genus Ptychodera; species Ptychodera flava. Next base: position 11,070,856 of record NC_091945.1, on the reverse strand, counting down.
CGGATCTACAGAAGGGTTCTTCCCGCGTGACGTACACGCACAGTGGTGAAGCAAAATGGACCGCAGCGAGTACCATTCATCAGGTAAAATAGTCAAGGCACGAAGACGAGTACCGCTGATGGACGAAATAATAGCACGCTGTGAGAGTCGTGCACTTTCCAATGTGTACCGGTGACATGCACTTCAACACAAGAGTAGCTCCATTAGCGACAGTCGTGTGACCTTGGTTGAAAAATTCAGAGGTCGGTTCCGTCAGACTGACAACACTCTGTTGGCGGTGTGTTTATCTTCGTCGAAGACGAAAAGGATGGACGTCCGTCGGCGTAATTGCATTCGAAAGCAAACCTAAGAGGGTTGCAAAAATAGGACAGAACATTCAAATTCTTTGTCAGGCAAATCTTGAGCCTGCTTTATCTTTCGGTGTGTGAACGTACATCGCACTGATGCCGCCAAATATGGACAAGATTTTATTTCCATGTGGAAAACGTTGCTTTCTAACTGCAAGCTATTTTACACGTGTAAAAGCGTGTAGAATGTTAACTCATTGCCCTAGAGGACAGAAGTAGCATTATTTCCATAATAAAACGCTAAAATCCATAAAGTGACGCTTAACGTTTGTAAAAGAATATACTCGAGCAGAGTACTATGGGGATGTCAGAATATAGTCTTTGACGTAAGAGTTGAGAGCTAATTAGGGACATCCCCCAAGATAGGGCAGAAATACTTTATCAAATGAAGTGTGCACAACCTTAGAGTAAAGGTCGTGGAAAACCATTCCATTCCATTCATCTGAGATTTGAGTTCGTTAACGTCGAAAAGGGGGCTGTTTTTACAAGGCTCCCTCGAGGCGAATTTCTTGTTCACGCTACAAACGTTTGTAAAATTGACGTTTTATTTCACAGCCGTAAAATGTAATGAAATCGCAGTGTTCAAGTCATTGGAGTAATCTTGGAGAGTAACTAAAATGAGCTGAGAAAACCGTCCATTCGGTTTCAGATTCATAAAGGGGCTACCTCTCGCAGAGATTAATTTTTCTAGGCGTCTTTGAAATGATACCAAACTTACAGTTCTCACTCACAGAACTAGAATTGAAGTTTAGAACAGAGAAAGGGAGACGATTGAATTGATCCGTTTAAGGTAGAGAGCGACTCGAAAGTGAAAGACTTAAACTTTTGCTCAAACTTTCCTTGAGGAATCTTTCAACCATTCTCTTTCAAAACCAAGAAAAAAATCGGGAGTCACGGTGCAAATTTTGGTACAAGGGAAACAAATAATTCAAGATTTACCGACATTTTTAAATTCAAAATGGCTGCCATCCCTATATTAACCATGTGGAGAAAAATAAAATTTTCGTATTTTGAAAAACTAAGTCGGTGAAAGTTTTCTTACACCAAGAGCTTTAAATTGAATCCCCACAATTGGTATATCAGAAAAGAACTGTAAACGTTTGAGAGTCCAAATCTGTGTCCGCAAGGCGCGTTCTACCTTAAGCGTAGAAAAAAGCGGCATGTCACATGATGCACCCGACCAGTTTTCATTACCGAATCGTCATGACTCTTCAGATCTTCAGATCTTCAGATCTTCATGAATCTTCAGATACACATGACACCGCATTCTAAATAAACAATTTCTCGAATATAACCTGCGAGGGCGTTGATGCTATCCCTAGGCTAATTTGCTGTTACTTTACACGTGATTCATAAAATTTATGGTGCGGTACTTTCGTGTCACATTAATATCAAGATTCATTTCTGACGATATTTAGATGTAATTAAATATCACAAACTGACGCAATTTCTTTTGAAAATTAATGTACAACTTTATTCTATAGCAACACGAATCATGAAAGCTTCAGTCAGATATGATCAATACTTATTACATCAGTAAAAGAGACACCACAGTTGAGGTGAGATCTCTCTCTATATGTCATCTGTGTACGGGATATGCATGTGCATATGTTATGCCAACTTTGACATTAAAATACTACTGCTAATTAACACATACAAACGTCACACAAGGAATGGGAACTTGTGGGCGGTGGTCAGAACAACCGTATGTACCTTCTTTTCACATTCAGATAGTTGATATATGTTTTCTTTGGGAGCAGAAAGAGTACACATTCCCCCAATCCCCAATTTTTCCGTTTTGGTAATACATGCATGACTATATTTTCGAAGAAGATTACAATTTTGGACACCACTTCGCTCATTTTTCTCAATTTGACCACTGTCCCTCTCTCACAAGACTCGGCAGTCTATTCCAAAATTGCCCTGAAACCCAATGCGACAAAGTCATAGGTTGGTTGACTTAACCCCGTCAATATCCAATCCATTCCTTACACATATTATTCAGACAACTGATACCATGCATGCAAGGGATACAGTCGTCAGTAACTGCGCCCAAAGGTCGTATTGGACCCATACGACCAATGGCAACACTGTATCCAAGGTACGATGGTGATTGATGAAAGTTAAAACATGTCTGTCATAATCTACATCTTATGATTTAAATGTCAAGTTGCAGCTATATGATGAGGAGTCGCATCTAGATATCGGGCACGAAATACATTGTCTGTAAACTAGAAACTCACACAGGCGCGGTTCCGACAACTGTTTCCCTTTAAACTCTGCAGCTTGGCTCTTTTGTGAAAAGTATAGACAGAGGTGATGGAAGGATTTCGTCGTTTATCAGTTTTGTCAAGGATTCTGACGAGTGGTAACGGCTGGAAGAGAACGTAAAAGGGTAGAAAAAGCAGGGAATTCGTTGAATTCCAAGAAGTCGACGACGACAATGATCGTTTAAATGAAGTTGTTATATACTTTAATGCTTTCGTGGTCAATGACTTCAATACATTTATGACCCCTATTATTACATTTATGACTCGTATCGCTGAACCTGTTAACAGACTAAGTGTTATGGAGAACAGCTGACTGCAGAAACCGAGTTAAAGCCCAATATAATAGCTGCCAATGTGTAATAAACCGATCTCAAAATATCCTCTCTCAGTTTTCCAAGAGTTTTCTTTGAATAAGACCCATTAAAGACTGAAAAGTGTATAACACTGTCATAAGTGTCAAAAATGGAATGTAAATTCAAACGTTTTGGCATCATTTAAGATTTCCCGCTATTTTCAAAAACTAATCATGTGACAGAGAAAATAAAGATTACGACAACAATGTCGGCCTTCGTGTGTTGTGCATTCAAGTAAAATGGCATTGTGCTTGTTTCTGGTATGATCACGATGTGTATGTGCATGAAATACTGCATTTTTTATACTTTCCTATTGGGAGCCTTTTTACGAGTGCGGCACCCGTTTATTATTTAACCTGTTAAAACGTGTAGGCATTGTCCAAATCAGCGAGCAGTGATACTTCTATACACGTCCACCAGTTAGCACATTTACACTAACCAACCTTGGTTTGAAAATAAAAATCATGCAAATAATGCATAAAATTCGCAGCTATTGGGGCTTTAAAGTTATGAAAGTCACGGCATGTGACATTTCTGGAAGGGAAATAGCATTCCATTTACTAAAGTAAAGTAAAGTAAAGTAAAGTAAAGTACAGCAAGTAAAGTAAACTGAAATAAACTAAAGTAAACAAAATTTAACTTAACTAACCTAAAGTAATTGGTTTTCTGTGTGAAAACGATGACAGGAAAATACTAGTGTAAAATCAGCGCGGAAAGTTTGTAGTGTTTTTCACATTATACTCCTATCTGTCAGCATGGTATCCACAATCTTTCATCAGAAGCGCCCTCAAATGTTGGATTGAGTTTTCATTGATTGGTCATCGACTTTTTTATTCTCCATGCAGTTTTCCAATACATGGATATTGTATTCTTTTCTGATCAATACCCATGTAGAGACAGCGCTTTTTTTACCATCCATGCTTTCATGAAGACCGTATATCTTCAGCTAGCTGCAATAATTGTAGCCCTTGGTTGGTGGGGATTGGGCTTCTGTCGTGCGGCTCGCGCCTTGCCCCAACCAGGGCTACAATTTCTCCCTATACCTGCTAGTGTAAAAGCTGCAGTGCGGGTCTACACTGCATGGTCAAGGCACACACGGGGCCGCATTATTAGAGAATCTCGCCTTACCGTGTGCAAATTTCACTATAATCCTGCTCCCGGATAATGTTAGAGCCCTTGTCACTACTATCGATGGTCAACTTTACTCCTTGCAGCTGAAAAGTGACAGTTTAATGACTCAGGCGCGAAGTCAATTCGAACTGGACCGCTGTCGTTGAACTCTGTACCTAGCCGACTTGTACCATTACATTTTAGGGGTGGCCGACAGGTGTGAGGGAGCTGAATGAGCATGCTTACGGGTAGCCCTACGAGCCCTACACTGCATGCCTCCGGAGCCAAAGCCGGACACTCTTGCCATACTCGTAGGACTAGCTTATGGGATTGAAAGGGGTGGGTAATTTTCATGACAATATATAACTCTTGGTTAATAAAGAGAGATACTTTTGCCGAAGTTCAACTACGCATTTTAATTAGTTCAATAAATCCTGTGCTCTATCTTCCCAACTTTCTCAAATAAGTTACGTACTAGTTCAATAAATCCTTCACGGGAACGGGTCATTTGAAGCAGTTAGAAGTTTGTGTCCATGCACATTGTTCAGAGGCGTGTGCCTAAGTTAAACTCCATAACTAGTTCAACTTTCACAACTAAGTTCAACCATCCACCTCCATGGTACAACTACGTTAACAAGATGCCGCTGTTGTTCAATGTGGAAAGAGTGGTTCAAAGCAAAATCTGTTCGACTAAAAAGGTCATAATGTGTGAAGTGGGGTGCCAAAACGGCATTCCTGTCAATGACGGCGTGACTTTGAACATTAAAAATCGGATATTTTCCATCTAGTATCAAAGTTTGACATATCGACGATTTCGGGATTACTGTGAAATCGCCGATCGACACTGGACTCAGCACTCTGCGTCTGTGAAATCGCCTATACTTACAGAATATTTATCGGCCATTTCCAAATTCCGGACTCTAGACGATACTACAATGACTAGCCTTGTGCCACGGCACGCCGGGTCTGTGAAATCGCCGATATTTATTTATAGTTACTTATAGTGCAGCTTTGCCAAATACTTTGCTATTTGTATACAACACGTAGGTATTTTACTGTTTTTGTACGGTCGTAGCATTTCTTAACTCATTACATTCCAGGTTAATTTTCTCACAGGACATTTATGTAGTCTCGCTTCGAACCATAGTGAACTTTACAGTGTGCATGATGGACTCAGTATGGAAATAGCCTAATATAGGAACGACTTCCTCCAATCTGATTAAAATCAGATGTACAGTACGGCGACGTCTTCTTATGCGTACGCGGTATTCTCTCGCTGTCGCCTCTCGAGCGACAGCAAGAGAATACCGCGTACGCATAAGAAGACGTCGCCGTACTCTACACCTGATTTTAATCAGATGGACTTCCTCCATCCGTTTGCTCATGACTACTTCAATAATGGAGTGTTTATCAATTTAAAATTTCGGCATTTTCTTGACTGTCAACATACATCTTTATGACGTAGTAGGCCTGGTTGTATGAGGATTTCTTTACATCACTTTCACGTCTGTACTTTTTCGTGGATATATCTTTCTCTTTGTAACAAATTCCTTGTAATCAGCATGTTTTACATACATGCTTTGGTTTTGCTCAGCAGTTTATGAATAAATCTGATAAAATTTGAAGCACCGTAGTCACAGTAGTAGTAGTATCTAAGCTTCCCATTTTTACACAAAGTTGAGAATGTTCCAGACTAATTAAACTCATGTCATGATGAGTGTGGGGTAAAATGACATACATAACATGATCAAAAACAGAAGTGGACCAAAAATGGACTCCTGAGATACACCGCACTAATCGACAATACATGAGCGTGTACACCTAAATAGCTAACATTGACTTCTTCCTGTAAGGTCTGATCGAAACCAATTCAGTGACAAATAAGAAAACATGTACACAGAAAGTTCGCTCAGCAAAATGTTATGATCAACGATGAAAAAAATCTTTAAGTATTCTAAAAACAATTATCTTCATCTATATTCTGTAAAAGTATAGACCCTGGTCAGTTAACTTGACTAAAGCAATATGACAAGAGTGATGTTGTCTGATGATTATGAGTTGTGACAAAAAAGATTAAATGCATAAAACTGTAAAAACTAATATAAACATGTTTTTCTAGTATTTTAGATAGAACTAATAGAAGGGAGATAGGCCTATAGTTGTTAACATCACTCTTAGAGCCTCCCTTATGAATCGGAACTATTTCAGCACATTTGAAACAGTCGGAAAATGTACCACTATATTATTATTATTATTATTATTATTATTATATTATTATTATATCTTTATTTCAGATTATAAAAATCCATAGCAAAACAACAATACATTTTAAAATATACGCTTACTCCAAATCCTCCACAGTCCACTCTGTGATAAAACTGATAAAGATAAAACACTCACCACAAGCGGGTTACTTGAGAGGTGGAGTCTGCTCAGAAAACTAAATGATTTTTTCCGAAGGATTTCATCAAAAGTTAAAATCGAAAGATTGACAAACATTGCACTGTTACTCTGAATGAAAGATGTTTAAAACCAGATAACTTACGAAAAACATGAGAGTAAGCTCGTCTAACTGCATTAAACGTACATAAGAAAACGTACTCCACAAGTAAGAACAATAAGGGATATCACAAAAGACAGAAAATAAGTGACATTTAACAGAAAGAGACGCGAATTTAAAATCACGAATTATAGCATTGCCACGAACATAAAATTGCCGAGTCTGAGCCTGAATGTCCTCATTATCCCTAAGGTCACAAGTGATTAAGTGACCGAGGTATTTATAAACACTGACATAATTAAGCATTTTACCATTAAGATAATTGGAACTTGTCTAAGCTTACGAATACTTGGTTGAATTATCATACAAACTGTCTTTTGCTCATTGAAAAATATTGAATGATTGTCACCATAATGCCCACATATATCAACAAGCATCTGCTGGCCATAGGCTCCAGTAGAAATAATAACTAAGTCGTCAGCATAAATCAAATGATTCACCTTATAGTCACCAATAAGGCATCCATAGGGAAGTGTGGAGAGATTCTTACTGATATCATCCAAATAGACGGTGAAAAGAAAGGTGACGTAATGCCGCCCTGTTTTACACCATTCTTTGAATGAAAAGATTCAGATAGTAACCCATTCCATCTCACAACAAAGTCTTGATACTTATACATATATGACAAAATCTTAATGAGATAAGGCTTAACACCTCTTTGCAATAGTTTAACATACAGAACATCATGACGAACATAGTCAAATGCTTTGGATGCATCCATAAAGGTGATGAAAACAGGAGTATTGCAACGTTTATAGTAATTCAAAATTTCTTTCAAAACAAAAATTGACATATCAGTACCATGGTCTGGTTTAAACCCAAATTGGTGATCAGTGGTTGTTAAACATTCCATACAGCGATTTAACCAGACCCTTTCTAACAGTTTGGATATTGTTGTTGCAACAGCAACAGGACGATAGTTAGATTTGTCACAAATGTTGCCACCTGGATTTTTTGGAATAGGAACTAAAACAGTGGTCATCAATTGTCTAGGAACAGTGCCATGAATCAAAATGGCCGAAAAACAAAGGGACAAAAGAACATTGACTCTATATGGAGCATACTTCAAATGCTCAGGTGAAATATCGTCAATACCCGATGATGCACCTGTCTTAAGGTTTTTAACTAATTCACAAATTTCTTCGTGGTGCACAGTCATGTCATTACAGTAATTAATGTTCGAAAAGACAGGTGTCGAATCTTTACCAGTTTTGGTCAAAATAGTTTCATAATGGCATTTCCACATATTTACTACTTCAGCGTCACCAGCATGACCGTCAACAGATGACGGAGCTATTGCTTTACCTTTACGTTTATTGACCTCTTTCCAATACTCCTTAGAGTTACTCTTTAATTTTTCAGCCATGGCATTCGCACGCATTTCGTTTTCTGCCCTCTTACACTGTGCAAACTGCCTTTTAAACTGTGCCCTAGACCTTCGCATAAGATCAAAGAAAGGGCCAAATTTAGGAGAACCGTTGTCCTTCCAGATCAAAAAATCAGTACGTGCTTTGTCATAGTGTTCTTTCACAACTGTATTCCAACCTGGTATTGTATGCCTATTTGACTTTGTGGCTTTGGGAAGAGTCCTATTTGCGGCAGTCAACAGCGCTGAAATAATGTCACTATAAAATGTATCAATCAAATGAGAATGAATACAACAGTCTGTGTCAGTACAAGCCAAAGCCTCAATAGGAATATGAACTTCAGATAAAAGTCGATCACAAAACACTTCAAAGTTCCCAAGTTGACAAGATGACGCTTTGTTCCAGCAAGGCGTATGTGCTTCAGTTTGTGACGAACTACTGAGCCTAGGTAGCAAATCGGTCTTCAAAGTGAACATTACAGGAAAGTGATCGGAAGAAATGATATCATAGTTTACCTTTACAGAATCAACGATGTTATCAGATGAAGATGAGCAAATGATATGATCAAGCCAACTTCGAGCAAAACATGAATCACTTAAATATGTAAACGTATCAGGATGCAGGCGTTCAATATCTGAAAAGATGAAGTTGTTATCTTGCACAAAATTATCTAAAAGTACAAATTCATGCTGATTTTTTTTCGGATCTGCGTTAAAATCACCGGAAATAAGACAGTGGCAAGTACCTAATTCATTAATTGTAACTTGTAACAAGCCTAAAATCCGCTGATATTCATCACAATCAGAATTCGCAGTTGGTAGATACACGTTAAAAATTATGACATCAGGCTTATCTAACATCTTAATGCGAATACCGATAACACGACTTTCACCGTCAAAAACGATAGGTGAGATACCGTTGAGATTTTTTCGCCAAAGAATACCAACGCCCCCATAGGGTCTACCTGTGAGAACACCATGCGAGCTATCAAAGGCACTCACACCTATTGAGGTAAACTCATTATGCAACGAACTAAGAACTGATAACTTTTCCTTGTCAAGCCAATGTTCTTGAACTAATAAAATATCACAAGAATTAAGCAAAGCGTCAAGGGAACCAAGAGAGGAATTTAGACCTCTTACATTGTAGCTGGCAAGGTTAATGACGTCCATTATCTGTTATTGATATTAACTACTCTTGGAGAACTTTTCTTCGACTTTGCAATCAGCTCAGACTTCGTCAAATAATACGGTTTCACAAAAACTCCAGTAGGCCACAATTCAGGACAAAGGACATTGTCGATACAGCTGTCATTTACGTCAATTCTGAACGATGAATATGTGTCATAGCGAGTTTTTAATTTGACCCCATCTTGAAATGTTGAAGGACCGCACTTGTCGTTAATGAATGTCTCAACCTGATCAATACTTGTATCTGGCGTTAGGCGGCTTACAAATACACTTCGCAATCTTGGCTGTTTCTCTACAACGGTAAAGTGATGTGTAGCATTACCCGATCCTTGAACAATTTGCTTAGGTTTCCGGGGATGCTGAACACTAGAGATTGCCTTCTTATTCTTTTTAACTACAAATGACCATGTTTGATCAACGCTTGAATCAGGGATTGGCACATCTTGAACGGAGTTATCACTCTTAGAAAGGCCTGTATGCACAGCGTTGGGAACCTCTCTTGATGACACAGTCGGTGAATTTCTGGACACGTTTAAACGGACATCTGCGGAATCATATTGATTAACGACAACAGCTGCATTACTATTGGAGGGTTTATCACAGGCTGAATCCATGATTACATCTTTGGTTTCAAGCTTGGCACTGACTGAATCCAGTTTTTCGCGCATATCACGAACCATTTTCAACAAACTGATATAGTCTACATAATCAATGTCAATCGGAGGAAGACGATGCAGCTCTTGAGCAACAAACCGTTTCTGAGTATGAACAGATAAATCCGCTAAACAATCGATGACATCGCGAATTGTGAGGGTAGTTTTACGGCGGGATGGACCACGATCGCCAGCCATTTCAAAAACAATACTCTTAGCCTCGTCGACTTCGGACTTTGTGTAGAAGTCTTTTATAACTTTTTCCATCGAAGCACGTGTCATACCCGAGCTCAGTTTATTTACGACAAAGCAAGCTAATTCACAGATGACTGGACCATTTTTAGTAGCTGCTGCTGTACTGGATATCCCATCAATGTTATCAGAACTACTGCAACTCGTACTTGTGCCAAACCTTTTCTTGTTACACTTGGGACACAGCATTAAGTCTCCCTGACACAAGGATACTCGGTGAGATATTGTGGAACAGTCTTCACAGCGAAGAGACATTTCAACATCGATTACGTAACTGACCTCTGTAACAATAGTTTTCCGACTTCAGCAATGTCGGCAGGTTAGTCTCTGACGGCAAGCAAACTTGAGGTCAGAATCAACGGATTTCCTCGTTGATATTGTCAACAGTCGTTTTTACACAGATACTCACGATTCTTGGCACATTCATAAAGGCGTTGCTTTACAAGATAGGCTCAACACTTGACAGAAAGCGGAATTTTCAGGGAAAAAAAACGAGAGCACATTCAGCTCCGTCTTCACTCGAGTGTGCACCTGTGCTCTGTGTCTATAAGCGTCAAGATTAAAAAGAGTCGCGAATATTTGTCAGACATTTCACCACTTTACAGCTCTGGCCAAGCGCTAGTCTGGCACGAACTTCGCTACTAGATGATACTAGAGTTTGTTAATTAGGCGGGTAAATATCCGATATATATCGAAGATTTTATAGCCTTAGAGATCTATATCGTATAGTATAGTAGCCGTAAATATCGATTGGATATTTTATAATTATATCGCGGTGTCCTCTTGTTGTCAGAGCATCTGTATAAAATGGCAAAGACGAGACAACAGACTTTGCATGGCGTGAATATCTCTTTCACTTCTTAGGAAATAAAGATGGCAAGTTCTTCAATGGTCCCTGGTCTCTCTTTGCTTTCAGCGATACTAGTATTCTAGCAGTAATTGAAAAGGAGCAAACGGTCCTATGGCCTTTTTCAATCCTCCGAAAAGATAGCGTTAAAATAACAACAACTATACTGCCACTAGCGCGCTACTGTACTGCTAGTGCCATCGTTTTCATTAGTCCCTCACACCTGTCGGCCACCCCTAAAATGTAATGGTACAAGTCGGCTGGGTACAGAGTTCAACGACAGCGGTCCAGTCACAGGCGACCCAATAAGTATTACTGAGTTTTTCACAGTGTTTTCTCTATCATTTTCTCTTCTTTCTTCATGCTCTGAATGATCGGAATAAATAAAATAAATGGTTTATATAACATAACCTAGCCTCTGTGACTCTTTATTTATTTTACACTCCATTACAAGGACGTATATCTCTCATACACACATGCTGTAATAAATTAGTCAACACAACTAATTATGCTAATCCGTGGACTTATCAGGGATTTTACGGGTTGGGGGATCAGAAAATAGCGGGAAAGTTTCATTACCAACGCCGTTGGCGTCTTTGAAACAGAAGTTGACATCATGTCGAGCGTGCGTCTTTTAATCAACGCACAGGTAAATTTAGGAAGGCAGAAATTGCGGGAAAAGAAGGCACATATTAAAATCTGCGGAGAACGGCACGATGCGCGGCTTACGTCATCATTCGGAATATTGATTTTCAGACAGAGGTGCTGAAACATCCACATATCGCGCATCCTTAGGTCAGACGAAAGCAGCAGGGTTTAGATAAACTATCTCGTCTTTCAAAGACTCCTTGCTCTTCGGATTTTTCATTAACTTTCTAATTCTGCGTCAATTCCTTTCTTTTCCTGTGTTCAGATTTCATTTTCCTCCTGATTTGTGACCTTTTCTGTGTACCATTCAGACAGCCAATGCAACATCTTACACTCAAACAAACGTACAGAAACAAACAAACAAACAAACAAACAATAAACGATAAAATGATCGCGATGATGCTCAGAATGATAGTGAATATAATATACAGATACGATAGCGACGATGATAATGATAAGGCAAATTGTACTGTTCCGATAACATGGTTTTCAAACATAGGGTAGGTAGGTCGGCAGGATTTTTTTCAAAATATCTTTATTATTAAATATGCATTTTTCAGGGGTTCAGGGCAGTCAAACTCTGGTCACAACATTTCCAGAAAAATGTATCATACATATAAAAGAAAAAAAACCCATAAAAACATCATCGTTCAAGCAAAATTCAAATGCCAAGGAACGAACGCGTGATTTTACGGGATTTTTCTTTCTTTTTTTTCACTTCCGTGTTTACGTAGCTCTAAAAAGCTAAGGGTCGGCGGGTAAAAAATAGGGTAGGTCGGGTTTTCGGAGCAGCAAAATTATTTTGGTTCGGCTCAAGAGTGATAATTAATACTGGATGATGATGATGATGAAGACGATGTTGATGATAATGATTATGATGGTGGTGATAATGATGATACCAATAATTATGACAAGAACGAAAAATAAGGGAAGTTCTGACTTCACATCGACCACTAGAGTAATTTCTCCTTCGCTGAGACTTTTCTCCTTTGCGAAAATAATTGTAGGCAATTACAGCGCTGACGCAGGAGGTATAGCTGAGCGGAACCACTTCACATCGCTGTCAGCAAACTCCGGGGACAGCTCTAAATGCGACCCAATGTACATATAATTCCCTGTACCATTACCGCACATGGTGTTTAATGATGGCACCTCCGAGATAAACGAAATCAACGCATAGGGGACATATTGGACTGGATAAAATGAATGCGATCTTGTCTCGACAGGGATCCTTAAAATTAAAAAAAAAACGGGGCGTAAGTTTAAATTAGAAGAGGAAGACACTCTTTCAGTTGAAACATTGAACGGAGATTTCCGCTCTTGCGACTTGATGGGCGTGATAAGGGTTGCGGAATCTCTTGGTTGCTATGGCGACCAGGACACTAAACGCATTCCAGGCTTTCTGGCTATCTCAGTTCTGCAGGTTAATGTTTGTAATGAGCGATTGAAAAATCACCTTCACTCCTACGCCATTCTATACAAAGCTTTGAATGACTCTATGCGAGGCCAAATTTTACAATTCTTTGTCAGGCTTCAAGGAGAAGTGTTGACATCTTTTGATGCTAGCTAGAAATTATTATTAAATTATTATTATTATTATTAGTTCCTTTGCTACATGTATGTGTACAATACAGTTACAGAGAGAGAGAGAGAGAGAGAGAGAGAGAGAGAGAGAGGAGAGAGAGAGAGAGAGAGAGAGAGAGAGAGAGAGAGAGAGAGAGAGAGAGAGAGAGAGAGCATGAAATCTGCTTTCGTTCGGAGATGGACTGTGGAGATTGTCTATGATCCGGCAAGCTTCAAAATGAGGCCACAAATGCAGCTAACGCACCAGGGAGGCACTGTAAAATCGGAAATCCAGAGGGTTCCCTTGCTGTTGTTCGTTTCTTTCTATTCATCAACAATATTTCGCCCTTCGCCTTGCTCTTTTCCCATGACGACATTTCCCCCTCAGCAAAGAAAGCTTTCAAAGTCGATATACACATCGCGCAATGGCTTGTCACATTGCATCTCTGGCAAGACGCGTTGAAATGAAGCATCTTGCTAATAACATCGCATTACCTATCCACCGGGACACCCTGACACACAGCAGCGTAACCGTTGTCGAAGTGTGTATCCCGATATCAATGTTGATCCTTCTGTATTCATGAGCGCTCCTCGCTATCGTAACGATAATTAGCTTCTAGTGAAAAAAGGTGATAAGGCACAAACACGTCTCCTATCCTATTAAAATCTTGTAATATTTCGTTGATATGTTATCCACATCTCTGGCGTTTTGACGATTTTATGGCTAAAATACGATATTTGCACTAATTCCTTCGGCCTCATGTATGTATGTATGTATGTATGTATGTATGTATGTATGTATGTATGTATGTATGTATGTATGTATGTATGTATGTGTGTATGTATGTATGTATGTATGTATGTATGTATGTATGTATGTATGTATGTATGTATGTATGTATGTATGTATGTATGTATGTATGTATGTATGTATGTATGTATGTATGTATGTGTGTATGTATGTGTGTATGTATGTGTGTATGTATGTGTGTATGTGTGTATGTATGTGTGTATGTATGTGTGTATGTATGTATGTATGTGTGTGTATGTATGTGTGTATGTATGTATGTATGTATGTTCGTGTTTTTTTTGTTCAAAAACCAGTCATCTCGATGCAAAAGCTCCACATAGAACTTCATATTATAATTCAATGTTACATTAGGACACTTACTGTCAAAGGATTCAATGAATGGTTTTTTGACCATCACGTCATCAACTTACCCATCGTAATGATAGCGTTCTAAATGTTGGTAAAGCGAGCAAAATCAGAGTTGCCCTAATTCAAGTGTATCAATCCTTGTTATGGGTTTTGTACGATGTCTTTACCATGGTGCTATGAGCTGATGTGTTTTAATATTCCAACAGAGCGACTCTCGAAGAAAACGTCGCACTCTGACATCTGCAGTGTTCTATGGGAAACTAATGCCAAGGAAGTCATGTTCTAAATGTATCAGTACAAATACATAGTGACAAATGTTTGAATGGGAATAAGCGTAGTTCTAGATCTTTATTCGTTTCTTCACTTGGTTTTGTTTGTACCCTGGTCCAATCACGGATTTCATCATCATCAGTTCACTTCAAAAATCATAGGGCACATCAACTGTCCCCGTTACATATGTAAATGTAATTAATCCAATCGAATGTAACGTCACAAGATAAACAAAGATAATAAGTCGGGTGTTCTTTCGTATTTGTCAAATATTTTCCCTGCTTTTCGAAACACCAGAGAATATTGACTTGGCAGTGCAATGCTATTCAGACCTAATTTATTTTATCAAAGTTGACGGAAGAGCGGCAGGTCGTTTTGAATTTCCGTGGTTAATGGCCGTCGACCTTTTGAAAAGTGTTCTCTGCAGTTAAGGTTGGGGTGTCCTTGATACTGGCATTCAATTGTCAGTTAGGCAGTGTTCTCAAAAGTCTAGAGGGTGGCGAGGAGTCGGTTAGTCAAAGGAGATAATATTTTCAAAAATAAAACCTGCATTTATTATTGATGCCATTGATGGTTGGAGGAAATATCAACGAGCAATACATGTAAAAGTTTAATCATAGAATTTGTTTATTATTTAAGGAGAGTGACTGCCAGGTTGCCGACGAAACGGTCAAAGGTTATATAGCTGCGTGCGTTCTTTTTCTTTTAAATATTTGATACAAATACGTCTCTTCCATTATCCGTAGCTTATAGTACGGGAAGCTTATGAATTTGTAAATTTTCATTTTTCACAAGATCGCCGCGGCATTTATTTTTCAACACCTTGTGAGCTCATCTGTGTAGTGTCTTCTGAAAAGAACTTTAGTATACGTGGACGTAGCTTAGCCGGAGGAAACTCATAACTTGAGCTTAGATCATCTCTCTATATAGGCAAAATTTAAGGATGTTATAGAATTCATTGACATTTGCCATTTCGCGAAGATGTGAGAACAAGACAGGGTGGCTTCCGTTTCTATAGCGCAGACGGTTAAATATTAACTTTAAAGCTCGGCCAAAGGACATCGGGTAAGCCCTTGCTGTGATTACGGACCGAGAGAAATCACAGATCATGATATTTTCCTTCGTTCTGTCATCAAATCTGTGGATTTGTAGATGTCGTATTGGATTTAAAAAGAATTTCCATGACGTTCAGAAGTGGAGTTTACTTTAATAATTTATCAAGCAACAAACGCAACCAGCAAAGTCCATCATGAACATGCACAATGGCATGACTTTCTTTTAAGACTATTCCGAAATCACTGCGTTTCATGTATACCATAGCTCACCCCATGATGTGATCAATTATAGAGGACATGTAAAGTCATGAAATTTCCATTAAAAATATTCTGCGAATCCGTAAGGCGATACGTATAGAGGGTTATTGAACTCGCACTGCAGCTCACATTAATTAATAATAACCTAGGGGGTCTAGCCACTTCAGCGTTCGTAAACATATGGGTTCTGGAGTGTCCTCTCAAACGGTAACATCTCTTGCTTGTACTGCTGATAATGTTGAAATTTTATTCTTAGAAATACACACACACACACACATACATACATATATACAAATATATAATATAATATATATATATATATATATATATATATATATATATATATATATATATATGACTACATATATGTGACTACCACATGTTCATTCCGACCATCTTGGCTTCTTCATTAATATTCTAATTTCCGCTTACTATCCTTCGCAATGGTGATGTTCATAAAACCAATCCGTGCACTTTTAATCTGAAGTTGTCAACTTGAATCATCATGGAATGGCCTTCCTGAAGGGATGAAGGAAAAAACAAACAAATATCTAAAAAACACGACACCTTCTTTGCAGACGTTTGGCCATTTCTAGATAACTTGGTACAAACTCTTAAGGTAGTTGATTGCATTTGAAAGGGAGTTTAATGTCAAAGTTTTCGTAACTTTCGTGTCCTTTTCAAATTATGAAAGTATCAACATACATATTGAATAGAACGTGATCGTTGACCACCCTTCGTAGCGTTTGATATTCACATCTGATATTTTCTACTGTCGTAGACTCGCCATTGTCAAATTTAACTGGAGGGAACTGTGACTGCCGACGATATTTGACATTAAAAGGCACATGTTGTCTTTTGTTTCCTTGAAACGAATGTTTCGGGCGAATTTTGACAAATATAAACAACTTGAAGAATGTAATGAATGCCTTGGTACAATTTGGAAAAAAAATGATAGAAATTCATGTTTTGATCAATATGTTACGAAATCGAGGGACATACTCGGATCTAGTCAATAGAGCTGAGGGCTGGTAAACGTTCAATTGATGGTTTAATTATGAAAAGAATACCCTCCTAACAAGAGTACGGATGTATATAGAACGATGAACATTGCATTGAATTACACGCGTCCTTGTTTGCTGGTACAATACGTCAAAACTCTCAATTTGCACGCTTCCCGCGCAAAGTATTCAGTTGCCATGCCGACAACGCGCGGCTGCACCTTGATATCGCGAAGCTACAGTATACACCGTCGCCCCCGCAACGACAGCCCCCAGCCTTGGCGAGGTACAGATTCAACAACAACGCAGAATCCACGTTTGCAGGTAAATCACGGTCAATCCACAATTAGTGAAGCCAATATCATCATCACATAAAACCAGCTGTTCTATCAAATCGTTTTTTTTTTCGCCGCGACAGTCCCTCGATTTGATGTTCACCGATTTAAATGTCAGCAAGACGGTTTTTGTACCGCAGCGCCAACCTTAGGCTATCTATCACTCAATTTACACATCACAGCTTGCACTGTTGATTATTTCTTTCATCCCGACCATTTATTGAACTTTTTTGTATCAGATCTACCTGCATTCTCCTGTTCTTCGTAGACTTCATAATCTTTCCCCTGGAGAGATGAGAACACACTGGGCATAGAATGGTATCACCCTGACTTCTCAATCGTCCCTTGGGATCGTGCCGTTCTCGACACAAATGCTGCTAGGTACACTGAGCTATCAACGCATATACGCAGGTAAGCAGAGCAAAGCAATTATTTCACAGCTTTGAAATTTCGGAATCAGATACAGTCCCATTCTCACTGTACAGATCAGACAACGGGCAAATTTGATTTTTAGAATTTCTCATCAAAGAAGGGATGAATTTCCTGTATACCAACGAGACGTTAACAAACAGCATCAGTAAAACCAATGGAAGGGTTGTAATACAGAAACCGTTTGACGTTTGTCATGGCAACAATTTGTTCCCGTTATCTCTTATTAACCAAGCAGAGAATTTAATAGGTGATACAGTGCTTGTAAGACCAGGTTAAAACATTATTTGTAATGCGATCTGTTTTCTGACACATAAAAACAAAACGGATAGCTTTCTTGTTATCATAAAGAGACATCATGGCAAAAATTCATATGAAGAGCAACAATAATATATGGAAACACTGATAGTGTACATTACATAAATACATACATACGGCCAGATAGACTGACAGACAGACAGACGGACAAGACGGGCACTGGACAGCTCCTCTCCCATTAACTTCTTTTACCGTATTTATATGTAGCGAGACGATGTTAGTAGCTTACAAGCTACTGAGGTTATATGGGTAGCAACCTAGCAAGAGATACAGGACGAATTTCAAGAGCGAAATTTAATTAGTTAGGTTATTTTTGTTTCACGAAAGAAGTTGTATATGGTACATTTCCGACAGCTGAACAGGTTGAGTGCTATGATGTCTAATGTCATCCTCTGCATCTGTAACGTTGAATGCTAGAATGACGTAATTTGTAGTGCGTACAAGATGTTACGTCACGGCGCTGTTTGCATTAGGTCTGAGAGCGGAGTTCCGACAGGTGATAAGTAAGCTCGTCTTAGTTCGGAAGGATTATTAATTTGTCTGTTTTATCAAACTTGAAACAAAATTAATCAAGGCAATGAAAATCATCCAAGCAAAAGGGTTGATATTAGGAAATTAAAGTCTGTATAACGTTTTATGGAATGATACTGTCATGTTTAAACGTTTGAGGCATCCATTGCGCAAAACACTCAGAATTAATCAAGACAGGTGTCGCACCTTGTGCCCTTGCCTTTTATTAGCACACACTTACACAAACGTCTTAATCAAATATTGTCTGGAATCAAATGCACCAGATTACGTCAGTGATCATGTAGGTTCACTATCAACCAATTAATGGCGACATTTATCATCTTGTCTCATTCCATTGACTAATTAATAAATCACAATTTGATATCAGTCGGCGATATCATTGCATGCGCAGTTAGATTTATATTCGGACTAATACTGTGCTTCTGCGCATATTATAAGAGCTACATTAGCGTTAACTTCTGATGCATTTCCATTAGTTTGTTCTTAAAAAAAATTTGTCTTTTTTCTGTCCCCGGCCCTGTGACCGTCGCGATGCAAAGCGTTCAACTGGTAAACACAGGTTGTACGTGTTTTACTTCTAATGTCGTTGTCGAAAACAAGATTCTTGTCAGGACTAGGACTCACCTGTGAACAATATAAGTGCACTTGTGCACACAAAGCGTAGTGTTTACAAGGATGATACTTTGTGTATCCTCGTCCTGTTAAGGTAGTATGCGCCTCGAAAGTGAAGGAAATTTTCGCCCAAACTTTCCTCAGGGAATCTTTCAACAATTCTCTTTCAACATCAAGAATAAAATCGGGGATCACCGTGCCAATTTTGTTACTGGAGGAACAAATCACCCAAAATTTACCGATATTTGAAATTCAAAATGGTCGCCATGTCTGCGTTAACACAATAGAGAAAAATAAAATTTTCGAATTTCGAAAAACTAAGACGGTGAAAAATTTTTCGTACACCAAGAGCTTTCAAATGAACCCTCACTAAAGGTAGAACAGAAAAGAATCAGAAAAGTTTTAGAGTCCAAACATCTGTCCCCGCGGCGCATTCTACCTTAAGGAGAGGAAGCAGAATATGTGCATGACAATATTATCAAAAGTTATGGCCATTGTCCAAGTATAGTATGCTCTTAGTGTGATCGAACTTCACAACTCAGCCCGACAGACATCTGCACAATTGGATTTACAGAAAGACGCTTTTATGGTCGTCCTAATATTTTTATTGAGCCTCTAATCTGTCGCTGATTGAGAAATACAGCAGCAGTATTGAAAACGGACTAGATTAAATCATGTAGGAACAAATAAATCATGCTGCAATTTCGGCTCACATGAAAGAGCTGCATTCAAATTTATGCCTCTTTAGAGGCACCCGCTCGTGAGAGTTCACACAGGTGTCGAGGTAGAATCAGCATATATCATGGCACTTAATTTCTCCTGATTGTTCGCAGCAAAACACGTCAACTTCTGCGGGCTGAAGGACACCTTTAGCGTCAATATTGGCCCTCGCGGAAATTGTTTTTTTCTCACTGAATTTATCAAGAGCACAAAACTGTAAACAAAAGAAGACGAACGCAGAATCGGCAATGCTAGTCCGCGCGTTTATTTGAGATATAGTGAGGCCATCTTGATCAAGATGATTACACAGTGACTTCTATTATTGTCACAAGGACGCGAAACTAACCAAAGTATGCGCAGACAAACAGACAGCTAAAGAAACATGAAGCGTTGAAACTTGATGGTTAGCTGTCTGCTACTGCCGACATTTACAGGATCTTGCTGCTCGGAACTTGCTTCTAGTACTTCGGGCAATAAATATGAACAGCTAATCATAAAGGACTGAGAAATGAAATGAAATGTGACGAACTCCTTAGGGAACCGTCATTATTTACGGCCTAGGGGGTCGGAGAAATTTCATCGGAAACTCTGAAAGTTCGAGCAACCCCCTGCCAACAATGATGAATTTGAGTACCCCCTCTCTAACATAGAAATTTTGACTGATCTCCCACTTAGAAAAGTTAAATATCAATTCACGCATTTTTGTAAAATATACAAAAGTACAGCTATAGTAAAGACCTTTCAAATCCTAATGTACCCTTTTATCGGTTATCTCATGACGGTTGAAAAAGGTGAACCATCAAAATGAAATTAAAAGTCACAAAATATATAGATATAAAGACTCACGCTATAACAAGTATTCAGTCATACAGTATTGTTTATTTGGATGGGTATCATGACAGTTTCCACCAGGATATCTGACTGGACAGAATTTGAAAGTACAGGGATGAACAGGCGAGAGGCTAAGGGGGAGTGTCAGAAGGGTTCCCCTATCTTGAGTGGAATTTTTGAGAAATTGATGTGCGCAATGGTGCAGTCTGGTGCAATCTGAGAGGTGTTTTAATTTTTTTAATTTACTAAGTAAAACTGTTAGAACACCCCAAGGGGGAGAGCACGAGAGGAGGGTGCCCCCCTCTGGCATCAACAGTTTTGAGAAATTGATGTGTGTAATGGCGCAATCTGAGAGGTGTTTCAATTTATTTTGCACTCGGTAAAACTGTTTGAAAATGACATTGAACACTGATATTTTTGTTACATTTTTTTTGTATGATCAGTGTTTGAGTCACAATATTCAACAACCAAACAATGACAATACATTGTGTGAAAAATAGTTATCAGTTTGCCAAAGATTGGAGACCAAAGAATATGCAGAAATGGAAAATCTGCGACCTTCTTGTGTCGTTTTGCAAAATCTTACATTTCTGTATACGATATTAGAAGACCATCAGCTAGAGTCAGTATTTTTTAAATCCAATCATTATTTGTTTGCAACCTTGCAATTTCTCCAGCTGCTAACTTCTAATGAAATGCCTGAATACGGTATGGTTAAATGTCAAAATGCTTATTGAACTGAAGCCAATTAAAAATGTATGTTTCTGAGATGACAAAGGATGAATTCACATTGCAACAGTTCATTTTTGTCCGAGATCCTGTGAAAAATGTGAGAAATTGATGTGTGCAATGGTGCAGTCTGGTGCAATAGGAGAGGTGTTTTCAATTTGTCTTTTTACCAGTAAATTAAAACTATTAGAACACCAAAGTGGGAGAGCACGAGAGGAGTGTGTCCCCCCTCTCCCATCGAACATTTTGAGAATTGATGTGTACTTTGGTGTGATCTGAGTGGTGTAACAATTTATTTTGCACCAAAAATTGAGTACCCCCTTTCTTTCTCTCCACATTTTGAGCACCCCATTGTAAATTTCTATTTTTTGAGTGACCCCCTAAGATTCCTCCGACCCTCAGGCCGTAAATAATGACGGCTCCCTTAAAAGTATGTTTTAAAACAGAAAGTATCAGTTATTTCTAATGTGTCAACTCGATTTTCTACATGAGGATTTTTATTAAAAGATTTTAGTTTTAGATGAAGTGAGCTGTTCAGCACGTGACCACCGTGATCACGTGACCTGCCAATTAAAAGCATTCAGATGGTGAAATACGATATCATTAAATCAAAGCCGGACAAAACTTTGCAACTCGAAGCATAAGGGTCTTAGTAAAAATAAAGAAAACTTCAAACACACAGGATGACGAAACAATTATTTAAATAGAAACAAGCTATGGACAATATTTCACGTGAAGTTTAATTCGAAATCGTTGTTTCAACGTCATCATAAAAGAAGATAACTGCAAGGGAAGGAAGCTGGCAAGATTCGCTTCTAGTTTGGCAGCGTGATTCCAAGCGTACGGAGCGGAAATTCTGTACTAAATGTATGTTGTTGTACAAGGATAACTCGAAGATTGCATGAACAGTGTTGAAATGAGATTACGAGAATGGAATGGAATATTTCTTAAGTGACACAGGAATCATCCTTAGTTTTTATTTGACAACTATTTCAGTATTTGAAGCCGAAAGCCAGTGCAGAATGCCTGTGTGTGTACTTGTGAATGTTAATTGCTATTCTAAGCCCCCGGGATACATCGTCGACAGATTACGATGTGTATATGTCCAGCAATGCGAAAGGACCTTCGGTTTGATAGTGTTATCTGCTTGTGAAAGTTGTACAAAGAGACAATACAACGCTACGACTTGAGAATTCAAAGCAGAAAGCAGACTTTTGATGCATTGCATTCCAAAGCCAGGCACCAAAGTTGAAGATTCCTACTCATCATTTATTCATACTCCAATTTTCCCCCCGAATACTCAATCTGCAAATTCCAATTATGTCAACCTTAAGGTAGAGTGTGCCTCGGAGACAAATGTTCTGAGTCTCAAATTTTACAATTCTGTTCTGATCTATCACTTGTGGGGACTCATTTTAAAGCTCTTGGAGTAAGACAAGTTTTACGAAAATGTTATTTTCCCCAAGAAGTTAACACAGGGATGGCGGCCACTTTCAATGTCAAATATCAGTAAGCGTCAGGTAATTTATTTCTCTAGTTCAAAACATTGCACGGTGACTGCCGATTTTTATTTTTTATTTGGTAAGAGCAAAAGTTTAAATCTTTTACTTTCGAGGCACATATTACCTTAATCGTTACTCCTTGCTGGTTTTTCCAGCGCTTTCTGTCACACGCAGAGGTTTTCCCGTCGTTATATTTTCTATTTTGCGGGTAATAAAACAATATACGTGACAGTCTCTTTCCATAAAGTAACTGTTGGGACTATCGATGTATTCCTTCGCCCTCTCTGCGGCCACGCAGCCATATCAACTGAGAGCGGTATATGTTGACAAATCCGCGAGTTCTGTGTGTTCGCGAGACGTTGAACACGACCAAGGGCGATCATTTGGGAGCTCGATCAAAGTCATTTCATCGGCGATGTCCTTGGGGAAAGGTTGTCAGTCGACATGTGATGAGCCAGTCAATTCTATTAGCTTTCTTACTGATTTGCACGATTTAGCAATACAGCCAGGACCCTCACGGATCAATCCGTACGCGCCATGCAGCAAACGCTTCCCAGTTTGTCCTCCAAAGCCCATTAGCAATGAAAACTTCGCCGCGAGACATCGAGCAAACGATGTTCCATTTTCCTTGCTCGCTTCTACTTGCTTTTATCGAGAAATTACTTTATCAAAGAATATACAAATTACCCGACATCATTAAGTATCATTCGCACCATGTTCCCTGATTCGAGTTACATATGTGCACGCGGTTTTAAATGAAGCATCAAAGGTAGGGTTTTTTTCTTTCGCTCGGCAAGTTACTTACTAATGGCCAGAAAGGCTTGTATTTATTTCACAAATATCCAAGCTTCTTCCAGTCGCTAAGTGCAAAGATGCTGGATTATGAAAATATCAAGGGGCCCCGAAATCTCGGTTATAGTGCTTGCAGTGAACAAAATAACGAATCTTTAGATAGCCTTCTAGGTTTTGCCAAATATAAGGTCATTCGATGACATATGGATGGATACGAGAGAGAGAGAGAGAGAGAGAGAGAGAGAGAGAGAGAGAGAGAGAGAGAGAGAGAGAGAGAGAGAGAGAGAGAGAGAGGGAGAGGAGTCAAGCGCAAGTAAAGAGTCAAGTTGCAGCTGACCGTTGGACTGTTTGAAAAAAAAACCTAGACATCTCAGAAATCTCTGGATATCAACGCCTCTAAATTACAATTCTGGTTTGAACGAAACTTTCATTTTCATTCACTCTTTTTTGATATCAATGTATCGATCGACAATACTTTTGTGTAAAACGTAGTGCCTTGTACATTGCTTTAACCAAACCGTTGCGCAATGAATATTGACCTGCAACGTCTAGGGAGAATGTCAGTGGAATTGATGCGAACAATTTGATAGATTTTCACCTTTTCCAATTGTCTGGGCCTTTCTTGAAAGCTTTTCCAAATCAATTAGGTTATTGATGGGCCTACTTCACCCGCAGTTCGCCACATTCCCATCAATATTGGTCCAACGTGTCGTACATTTCTCTCAAAACGTGAGCTGTACTGCTAATAATCTGTACTTAGAGTTTACGGACTTCACCATGGATTCTGTATTCTATTCTGGGAGCCAGAGTCGACATGCACATCGCTGAACACTTCGACTTTTCTTTGTCGTTTTGTATGTTCGTAGATCATCCACCTACAACCCCCTTCTTCAAAATAGTTTTGAAGGCCAATTAGCCGAAACGTTTTGCATCATCTGCATGATTTTACAGTCAAAACAGATTTAGTCAAAGTGACTAACTGAAGGATGTGTATTCAAGTGCCGTCAGCCACGGACTGTGATTGCATGTGCACGTTCTAAGGAGAAAAATAATAATAACTGGTTCATTCTCAAATATGGCTGCGCCGCCGCCATACAAATATGCTGTAAACGCTGGACGGGGCAAATACATTGTTTGAACCCCGAAAGAAACCGCCCCTTGCCATTCAGTTGAACAGTGCTCATTTTTTGGGTGTTGAAGTTTCTCTTCTCCTTGTTATATGTCCATATTTTGAAAATGGCGGGAGATTTTAGATAAAGTGAAAACAGATTAAGGGAGGGGGTGTCATCGTCGGAACTGCGCTCAAATGTCGTATGCGACCCACAGGTCCGGTGTAAACACTGTATCCAAGGTACGTTTGTGATTGACGAAAGTTAAACATGTTTGTCATAATGCACTTCGTAAACTTAAATGTTGTAAATGTTGCAGCTATGTTGAAGGATGCATCTAGATATCGTACATGAAATGCATTGTTTGTGAACAAGAAGTCGCAGAGGCAGGCGCAGTTCTGTTGGACCCCCACCCTAAATTTACAAATTAAAAAAACAACAACAAAGCAAACGCCCCAAACGACAGCGGCTCAAGGACCTCATATAATTAATAGCCCTCAGGGGCAGTGTGTAATGTATGGCATACACACCTTAATCTTTCAAAGATGGGAAATGTTTTGTATTAAGGTCATCGCGGAAATTTAAGTTTGATTAAAGGTCGGGCTGACGTCATGGATACGAGTACGAGCAAACAGGCTGGCTCATCCGAAACAACTCCTCAGAGTTTTTCAATAGCGCATGCCAGTAAACTATTAAAAGAGTGTAAAACGAGGAAAATTTGAGCGGAGAAGAATGTGCAGATAACTTGTGAAGATAACATGATTCAATCGTGAATCTCATGTGTGCAAGTACATATCGAAGGGGATTTTTTCCACTCATTCTCTGTCCAGAAATGTCTTCTACAACAACAATAAACTCAGATTAAGTTGATCATGGATTACAGAAATTTAAAAGAAAACGACGCTTAACTGTCGACTCCGAATTGCAGTTTTCTAGACGGTCCGTTCAGTATATATTTAAAGTTGTTGTCAGAATTTGTCATCACTCCTCTATCTATTGTAAGTGTAAATGAATAGAGATTTGTGAATACAGACAGCGTGAAGCATTAATCACTGGTAACCTAGGGAGTCGTTAGGTTTTTAGGTTATGGATAGAGTCACGGTACACAGGCCAGAGACCCCTATAGGTAAACTCTTGTTAGTTCGTATCCAAACGATCTGCACTCCAGCCTCAGCTTGAAAGCAGGATGAAGGTATGTCTTGTAAGCTCATCTTCTGGCAGGTTTCAAAGTTCAGGTCAGTACAACTGCGACAACAAATTCACAAAGTACTTAGTAGATACCCACAGACACTGAGACTGTGCCCCGTTAACGGGGCCAACATACTTTTCTGATGCTGCAGAGCATAACTTTATTTTAATAGGAAGTTTGTTTCCGACCAAGAACATTATGAGTCCCAGTGTAGTTTTACAGGCTTCAAGGTATGCGTATTACATTTCTCATACTATTTGAAACTTGTTTCCTTATGCTGTTTTTTCTTCTTAAAAAGGATACTAGGAGGAACGGGAGACTATCTGGCAACAGCAGGATACTATGGCAACGTCTTGTCATGGCAACTTGATTTGTCTGCGACCATTATCAGTTACCGTCCCTCAACTCGCAATAAAAGAGAGCGTAAAATAGCAGCATTATGTTTTCTCAGAACTAGCGGTTTCTTCAAGAAATGTCCATGACATTGACTTGTCACGTGATCAATACCTTGAACACTTGTGTGTTCACAGATTTACAGGAGGTGACGATTCTGGCCAAAAAAGACAAGGTGAACGGATTTCACATGTTTTTAGCTATTTTTTACTTCTCTGAACTGGCTCAAAGACGATGGATGACGTCATTTGCTCAAGGACAAATTCTATTTAAATACAGGAACAGGAAATAGCAGGCAGTAATTTTTTCTAGTTATTTTTCTATTTATCGAGATTTTACAAGCGACGAGCACATTTTTGTATTACTAAAATAGACAGTCGATAGTAGTCAAAAAATATTAGCAAACTATGGAAACATGTTAGTCCATTATTTTGGGCTGCAACACAATTCAAATTATGAAACATTCAGTCGCAAGTACTCGACACCAATTAGATTTCACCTGCTCAGAAACGTTGCTCTTCGTAACCGGCAGTCTTCTCGGATACAACGTCACATAAGGGTTTCACAGTTGTCTTGCTTAACACATACAAATTACAAGGCGAAAAAATCTCGCTCGTCAAGGAAACATGTTATCCACGCCTCAAACAATCAACTTGTGACTTTACTGAGTTATATCGTTGGACAAATCGTTACTGATCAAAGGGGAGTGTTAACTTGGGTAGAATTATGTGCCTCGGGGACAGATATTTTACAATACCACTTGTTGGGACTCATTCACCGGCTTACGTTTGTGGAAATCGAAAATTTTATTTTTTCTCATGCTGTAGGATTAAATGTATAAGCTTACAGTCACCTGTAATCTAAATATGCCCATATGTCGTCAAAGGGGCATTCCTTGGTATTCAAAATGCCCATGCGAGGGCGCTTTTTTAAAAAGCAGCCACCCGCTTAAAATCTGTGATTGGTTATATTTCCTCTATCCATGGTAACTGTGGCAACAGGTGACAGTTTACCTTTAGCACGGGGAGGGCGGCCATTTTGAATTTCAAGTGTCGGTTATTAAAATAATTTGATTCTCAAGTACCAAATTTTGCACGATGATTTCCAATATTTATTCTCGATTCCTAAAGATAATGATTTCAAGTTTTCTTACAAGAAGTTTGGGCAAAAATATGTCGTTCAATGCGGTCGCGGCACGTACTACCTTAAAAGCCGAAGGACGTTACTATCATGCGGAAGTGCGAAATTCGAATTCTATGACGCCTTTTTGCCGACACTTTATTGGTCAAAGGTGCCATACAAATTTATCCATTCACATTTCATTTCTCTTAGCGGTCAAGTCACCATTCTAAGATGTAGCCCGCCTTTTTTGCAGAGTAAAAGAAATGAATATGTCAA
The DNA here is from genome assembly GCF_041260155.1 of Ptychodera flava. Classification (NCBI taxonomy): domain Eukaryota; kingdom Metazoa; phylum Hemichordata; class Enteropneusta; family Ptychoderidae; genus Ptychodera; species Ptychodera flava. The sequence goes on along the minus strand of NC_091945.1, from coordinate 11,043,065 downwards.
ATGCATGGAGTTTTACCACATCGAAATTGCTCGTCCAGTTACTCGTATAAGAGACTCATGGAGAGCAAAAGAGACGATACCATCGTCCTTCACTTTATAAAAGATAGACAGCATAACTTGATATCGAGATCAAACCAGCACATTAAAATTTATAACATTATATTCAAATTTTTAAGTTGTGTACTGGATTGGCAAAAACTGAGGTATATTTCATACATCACCAGAGAAGGTAGCTAGGGTTGTTGGCAATAGGAATAACATTGGACGTGTCACGATAAACAAACAAACAAATAAACAAACAAACAATGAATTAATAAATAAATAATCTGCAACGAGCAATCAGTGCCATAGAATCTATATCATGGCCACTTTCTTCACATCATAAACATTAAGACATCACTTTCCATGTCATCGGGTAACTCTGATCCTGATGATGCAGGCGAATAATGGATGGAACTTATGGAGCTAGCGAAAATCTGGCCGGTGTTCGACTGTAATATATTATATTGGATATTTGCATACCATGACATTCTAGCTAATAATATGGCAATAGAAGTGTTCGAGGAATACAAATATTGTTTATTCGGACTTCATTACGTCACGGTCGAGACATGCTTTGTAAAAATATGTACGGCTAATTCTACAGCATGAGTTTCTAACCTGGTTGACACTTTGCCAGGGCCAAACAGGTCCGACGTAGCACTGCACCAATGATCTAAATTTAGAGTCAGTTCAGACACGAACGCAAGGGAAAAATATACCGACGTAACTTATGTGACCTCTACTGTTCAAGTTCGAAATGGCGGGCAGTATAACATTACGATGTTTGTGCTGTTCATGTTTTTTTCGGATGAGCGCCACAGAATCGGATACGTCGGCGGAGGAGAAATTATCACTACATGGCGTTTTTAACGATGTTGTTAACATATATACGTCTCTTGTTTGTACAAGCCCGTGGAATCGGGCGGCATGGTCTGTAACTTGGTGGGAAATGTCGTTCTGACTACATGGATTGATAAGGACCGGATTGAAAACGTTCAGTAAATGTAAACTTGACGATCAAACTTGGCGATCATATGGGACCAGGGCCGACGCTAGGGCCGTCCACACACGGAAATCTGGCCGAGTCCGACGGGGGTACGGTGATCTGATTGTGATCTGATTGGTGAGATTGTCCGCGTGAAATGTTTGAAGTGTCAGAGGTATAAGATATCGATGGTATCCACAAATATAATGGCAACTGGGAAAAGCGCTGAAGCGAAACTTCAACCTTCATCCGCCGAGCGGAGACTTCATTCCATCAGCCGTGGCTTGATGACGACAATATTGACTTGATCGGTTGCCGAGATAGTCTCACCAAACGACCAATCAATACCGTACCAAATTCAATGACAAAAGTGATTTAAACGAGCTTATCGAACAAAGTTCGTTCTGCCTTGCTGGAATCATTAAATGAGAAAAATTCCGTGTCGTGAATTTCGCAGGAGGGTTTGTGTATCTGTAGGCTTGTTATGGCCTCCACACTCCACATCCTGTCTTAATACCACAGCTTTTAAGATATTCCTAGATTCAGAGAGGTCACACGTGACTCAAATCGTAAAAACACCCTAGCTATTTATCGCCTACCTTGTGTGAAGGACAATGTCGTGAAAACAACACATATTCTCTTGATTCATTCGTTTGTTGTGATTATTTCACCGAGAAAATTATAATTTCCAGATTGAACTGTGATTTCTGTTAATATTTTTTTTTCATTTTGATTGCATAGCTTTATCTAATTTTCTGCATTGTCGTCAGACCGTCCTTTGCGTTTTGTATCTTTATAAGTTTATCTTTATTTTTACCGTTTAGGATCATTAAGATGAATGCATCTGTGAATATTAAAATTGTCAAACTCGACAACGCTATCCTAAAAGGTGATTTTTATCCCCAGTGCTACAAATGTTCAGCAAACGACAGGTCAGCACGACCTCTCTGCATTGCAGAAGTGGAAGGTTAGAATATTATTACCTTCGAGTGAACGGGAAGACTCTTGTTTAATGACATCTATGGTCTACGATTTAATCCATACTACAAGACAGTGAAAATACGCGACGCTGCATTGCCGAAGTAATCGTTCCCCCAAGCAACAACATTTAAAATTTGAAAAGCGAAGCAACAGAGGGCTTCCTCTTAAGTTACCCTACCAACTCAAATTTTTCGAAAGGCGAACTGCGGTGGGATAAAGATCTGCGAAAAGCCCACAGCTGGTCATGAATTTCCTTCTGATTGGCTGTGTCGCACGTGCTCTCGCCAAGGGGAACGCATATCAAATTACCTGTTAAAAGGGCGCCCTCAGAGGACCACTGCTCAAAGGGTACGTTTTTGATCAGATGTTAATGATAACCAGTGAGCGTTTCTTGTAATTCAACACTGTTATGTCTGATTTCATGACTTACCAACACCGACAAAAGGTAAATTTTGAAAGAGCTTGAATTTCTCACCAATTCTATTACTGATAACAAAAAACGCGTTTTTGCAACCGCCGTCGGCTGAGTTGTAATAAATCTGTTATCACATGAAATCTTTTAAGGGGGAAAGCTTAGATGTCAGGGGTTAAATTGTCATTTTAATTGTCTGCAATATTTTTGTGTAAATTTTCTCGTAATACCAAAATTTCTTAGGTGGAAAAATTTCTCTTGTAAATAATCTCCAAATGTATGTATGTATGTATGTATGTATGTATGTATGTATGTATGTATGTATGTATGTATGTATGTATGTATGTATGTATGTATGTATGTATGTATGTATGTATGTATGTATGTATGTATGTATGTATGTATGTATGTATGTATGTATGTATGTATGTATGTATGTATGTATGTATGTATGTATGTATGTATGTATGTACGTATGTAGTATGTATGTATGTAGTATGTATGTATGTATGTATGTATGTATGTATGTATGTATGTATGTATGTATGTATGTATGTATGTATGTATGTATGTATGTATGTATGTATGTATGTATGTATGTATGTTGTACGTATGTATGTATGTATGTATGTATGTATGTATGTATGTATGTATGTATGTATGTATGTATGTATGTATGTATGTATGTATGTATGTATGTATGTATGTATGTATGTATGTATGTATGTATGTATGTATGTATGCATGTATGTATGTATGTATCTATGTCTGTGTGCGTAAGCTTATGTATGTGTGCGTAAGCTTATGTATGTATGCATGCTTGCATACATGCATGCATGTATGTACAATGGATGAATGCATGTATGTATCTGTGTGTGCATTTACTTGTCTATGAATGCATGTGTGTATGCAGGCGTATATGTGTGTATTTATTGTTTGTCAGAATGATCAGCGACCGTAGCGTCTGCTTTATACCATATTCGTCTTGTCTTCTATCAGCCACAGTCGCTCACCTTGCCCAACACATAATATTGAAGAGAATAGCGCAAGGATATTTCCCTGGCTACCTTTAAAACCGAAGCATATTTCCAATCAGATCAACCTAGAGGTTGTCTAGCCTTAATGATGGAAAACCGGGCAATCTTCTCAGGTTTCACAGAGAGTAGTGAGTTAGGCAAATGTCACCAAAACGAGGGTCTTTACATCAAGTCTTCCTTATTTGGCGTTAATTATTGGTCACCTAGCAACAGGTTATGTAGATCAGATTACAAGCAACCTCTAGATTATCCGAAGCTCATCTGCCTTTATCAACCTTTATATAGTCTGTTTGTCGGATGGTCTCAATTTTCCATTTCACCGTAATACGTCACTGATTCCCTCTCTCTTTTTAAAACGAGAAGTTTTTGCGGCGTGGAGATTAAATTTGCGATAAAGTTAAAAAGATTTCGTAACACTGAGTATCGCATCGTCTAATGGCTTGGCATTGGCATGTCGTATTTAAGAGATTAGAAAGTCATTTTCAAGGCAGTTAGGAGAGACCATTACACCCCGCTAACGACACAGCGCCAAAGGGCAAGACATCAGATTTCAGTTAGATTTATTTTATTCCCTCAAGTGTGCAAGCCAAAAATCAACAGTCAGTGAAATGACCTTCAGATGTTTCCCCTCGTTTAATCTAACAGTCTGATCGTAACCTTAACCTTGTAGCGGTTCTTAAAGGGGAAACTCCCCATCTAAGGGATTGGACATGCCTTTGAGCATAATTCTTTCCCTATTTTCTAATTTTAGCAAAATAAGTTAAACATAAACCTGCTCGGTCTTTATTTTCCTACAGCTGGACATCTAAATCACTATTGTCACCTAAGGCTACCATTAAGACCAATTCTTACAGTTTACACCCGCTCATGTATCTTTGGCTTCGTGCATTTAGTTTTGTTCTGAGTCATCACAGTCAAAATTCAATTATTGGAGGAAATTAATAAAAAAAAATATCGCAGCACGGGTACACCGACCAATCAATCAAGCAAATATATCGGTATTTTCCCTTTTAAATCAGACTTTAACGTTAAATGATTCAGCAAAAACTAAACGAAACGCAAAATGCAAAAGCATTAGAAGTATCTTTATTTCAATGCAAGGCCTCAGTCCATTTTAATTCACAAGTCGTATATTGTACAACTTTCCTCCCAATGAAATCTAAGTAACATGCTGATATATGATGACACGTTGCAATTTGCTCTAATTCTAGAAGATTGAAGGTTCACAGACTCTTTATGCATAAAGCGACCCTTCTGAACTCATGCTGCAAATTCAGTGCTAGTAACCATAACCTTCTTTTAACACGTGTATTGTCCCCATAAGCTACTTAAGCTACTTACGAGATTTAAACACCAACATTTCCTACCGAGGATACTCAATGCATCGCCACACAATACTCTAACACCAAGAGGATTGTCGACTGGATATGTCGTTTAAACACCATTGTGTGTTGACCTTTGGAGACAAAGTGTCATGTGATCAAACTTCAGAGAAATCTAGATTATTTGGACAAATTGTATACTTGCTGTAATACCATGTTTGCAAGGCAAAGACGTTCATAGACGATGGGTTTATCTTCTATGTCTACACAAGTCGACGTCAGTACATTGAAACTCAGGGAACAATTGGATCAAACAGGGTTACTTCTCACAGGACCGCGTTGCTTTTACGAAATAAGAAGGTCTCAAGGCACATTCCTGCCTCCTGGATAAAATTGTCGTTCTTCGGATTCTGTGTGCGCTTGGAATCAATCTTAGGTTGAACCAGAAACTACTTTTATGAAATAAGAACGGTGTTAATCGCCGAGACTCTCTGCAAACGCGACATACAGGTTCGAAGCCACTATATAAGCATGGTATGTATCATTAAACCAATCCTTTAAACCTCCAAATGCGTCGCAGTAACCTTACATCGATTTCTGCATCATTTCCAAAACACCATGAGCAGTAAAAAACTGGATGTATATCGAAGAAATACCAGGGTTACATAACAGCCTGTCATGTTTCTTACAACCGTCTACACATGCAACTGCAGCTCAACTAAATCAGTTATAGATGAAAAATAGTTTGACGTGATAGGTGTGAATTAGATGAAGAAGTGTACAAATCGGGAAAATAAATCACGAAGCTTAAGATGCTAAGCCTGATAAAATTTGAAAAGGTCATCGTCGGTGACACGGCGCCCTCTGATTTACTCCCAATAGATTTTCCGAGCAATATGCAATATCTCGTCATATTTTGCTTATCTCTTCTCTAAGATACTTGATTTATGTCAGATATGTTTATGCAGCAAGGGGATGACGTGGCACTTTGAAGGAAATGCGACAAACAAGTTAGCAGCTTCGCGGCCGTACAGGGAATTATTATTAACTTAGACTAGTACTGGATGGCAGGTGTCAGACGCTGTGCGGTGTCTGTGTGGGAAGTTCACAATTCGTAATGGCATATGTGAGTGAAAAGCCATTAGACCGAAGAGATGTGGCAAAAATGGCTGTCATGATCTGTAGACCGCAACGTCTGTGACAGAAATCGTTGCCTTCGCGCTTGGTAGAAAGAACTCGTTCAGACAACTCTAAATGACAACTATAGATATGAAAAGGTCCAAACAAAATGGCCGCCTGTTATCCGTGATGGGTTTTCTAGACGATGATATCGAGTTTTAAGAAAACGTTTCCTGTATATTTTGAAACAGAATAATGGCACCCTAACGTTTTTTTTTGTGCGTGGATATTGTTGATCGAATCTTACAGTGTTCAACAGTGTGACTATGATTCATACTGTGAGTTCCATACCTATTTTTCAAGAAGTCTGGTAGTCCAGACATGTGTTAATAATGAGTAAATCTAACCATTAACCGCACCTAAATAATTATTCAGTGTCAATGTGGATTAATTCATACCGTGAGCTGAATTGTAACATGTTGATCTGATGTAAGATGACTTACACATGTCTGAAAAATAGCTTTGAGGATCAAAATCGTAGGAAACGGTGAACGTCAGCCATATTGGATCATGCCATAATTATGTTTGACATGAACAATTACAGAAAAAGCGGACTTAAACCTCCATTTATAATTGAAATTTGCTGTCTTGCATCTGAAGCAAACTTGTCACTGACGAATGAATGCCACAAACAACATAAATATGCATTCATGGTCGTCACCATGATCACGAAAGGACTTCTTTTTTGAGCAGGGCCTATAGCATTACATATATAAATAACATTAAACACAAATACTTGTGACACAAATCTTTAACCTAGCGGTTCGCTTTTGTGATAAAACACAGCGCACGTCATTAATATTAAAGCCTCGTAAGACTTTAAGAGACGTATTTAAAGTTTACAGAAACTATAGTCTTTCCCTCAAGCGCGTCTGAAAATAATGCAACATAAAACAGAAGAATTAACCACTCTGCCGGAATGCATTAAGAAGTCCCCGATCGTCTCATCTCACGTGACGAGATAACAGACCGATACAGCTATTTTTTATCCCACGAGAATGAGAAGGTGTATGTATGTACACACTTTATTTACTTTACCCGCCTTTTGCACTCTGGGCACCCAGGTCATTATCCTTTGCAACCATGGTAACAATGCAAGCGATTACCGAGGGTCTCTTCTACGGCTTTGCAAAACCAAATCGAAGGCGCCGTCGTACGTGGAGTTCGGACACTATGGATTTTGTCATAATAATCGCTATATTGATCATGACATCATAGAAATTAGTATCACTGCTCTAACAAAATTGATGACCGTCTGGAAGTTACTGTGTGCAAAGTAAAACATTAAGCGTTTCGATGTTGTGGCGACCACTCCATTTGAGAACAGTATCAGCCGAAAGCAATAGTGATAGCTGTAATCAACATTCATGGCAAAATTTAACGCCCTAAAAACAACGTATTAATCATGTGGCCAAACAAAAAAATGTTTCCGGTCTTTCGAAAATTACGGCAGGCAGATCGGAGGAAACTTCTTTATAAGTTTCTTTTTGTTGGATGAGACCTACGGTACAATTTATAGACTTTTATTCGTACTTTTTTGAAAATGTGAAAAAAAATGTCTAGGGTCGGCGGGTTTGTCTAGGTAAGTTGGGTTATCGGAAACACACCCTTTTTTAATTTGACCTTAATTTTGCCTCCATTTAAATTTGAACAAATGTATTCGGATTCCTTCCTCTGACTCTGACACTTTTCGATGACCTTTTGGTTTTCTCTCCCTCGTGACGTTTAACGATTTCCAACCAAAGGTTTCGAGCTTTGCTCTCTTTGGTTCCAGTAGATCAAAGAAGGTAGAGGATACAACGAGTTCATTTTTATTCGCTGCTCAGGGGTAAAGACATGTTGAGCAAAGTCACGTGGCCACTCCGCACTTTGCCGTGGGGTTCGGCGCGAACTACTCCGGTATTTATTTTCTGAGAGATTATTACCTGTCGCATGATCTAAAATAGGGCGTATATTTGAGGCCAGTATTGAACCAAGGAACGGTGGATGCACAAAACGGTTACACTTTTAGTATATAAGAAAATGAATTTGTTATGGCCCAAGAGAGCAAATTTTTTCCACCTAGTTTACATGAACGGATACAGCGTCGGATACTGGGGTGCAAAACTTTTTGCTCATGCGCAGTCCGACTGTGATATACCTGTGACGATTTGGCAGTTCTTGCGGGCGCAGTTTTTCAACCCTTTGGTTTTGTTCTGCACAACACAGCCTATGACGTCGGCACAGTCTTGTCATCAATTAGACGAATAAAACCATTAATCGTCTCAGCCATCCCATAACCCTGATTCTTCAAGGATTACCTGCCTCACGACCAACCTATTTGTAAACTTAACAGATCATCAATGTCCGACGAACCCATGTCACGGCTTATCGTGTCAGTTTCCAAGTTATTATTTTTGTGCTGACAGCCAAGGATAGTCTATAAATGTCTCTTTCTAAGGTACTTAGAGCACAAACTCACCCGATTCATGAAAAGTCTGATCGACATTTCAGCCGTTTCACTTTCAACTCGATGTCGGCTCCCGTGTCACGTGATGTGGCATAGAAATGAAATATCTTCAGCGGCTTTTCTGAACTAAAACCATTTGCTTTTAAAATTACACATTCTTGATGTCGGCATGGATTTAAGATGTTAGACCTGAAAGAAACATTGAACATTTTACTTTGAATTGGACCATAGTTAACAGGCTTGAGAATGAGAGATGGGGCAATTAAATCTCGGCAGACGACAGCCGACCTTCAGACATTTGTCGAATCCCGCCTTTTTGGAAATGTCGGCACACGGCAATTTACCCTAACAAGCAAAGCTTTCGCTTCTGTGTCGGAAGCGACTCGGTTCAGCGGCTGTATGCCCTTTCCTTAAATGGCCAATTCCTTTGTAGCATCAACACCCGTTGTCTCTTGCGATATGTCACGAGATCTTACGATAAGTGGAATTGAGAATCACTCCGCACAGTGAGATCATACAGCCACCGTGCCTCGAATTAGAAACGTCGCTCTTCGTCATCTATCTTCTGACGTTAATTCCCTTATACGGCAGCTAGCCTAATAGCGACACTCAACCGGGAGAAACTTCTAAAGCAATTTACAATGGAACTTATTTTTCTCAAAGTATCTGGGAGTGTTTATCAGAACTCGGCCTCGAGTTCATAACCCTCAGAGGTTTCTGCTTCCTTGCCACAACAAATTTGTCGGTCACTGCAGACAAGCGATATCTTGCATTGCTCTATCAATATGTGTTTGCATGATGACGAGAGAAGGGGATAACAATCGGTTTAAAATATTTTTGCCAGTAAAAACACAGGTAAAATCGTTTCCATGTGCCGTGTCTAATATATGCACACAAACATACCAATGCACTAATTTAATTGTCTTCTATATTTCTGTACAAAACATGGAGCATTTGATGTAAAACTTTTGATGATATTTCGGACGAGTAATCCTTAAATAATCGTAAATGAACGACCAGTGAGGCATCACCTCTGGAGTCGATTTGCTTGAATTGAGTCGTGGCTAGACTTGACACCGGAATACCTGCCAAATCACTCGGTAAACCGAGACTTCGGGCGGAAGACCCGAACCTCGACAAGAACTTTAATTGCGATGGTCTGCTGTGTTTTGGTAAAGCGCCGTGGGGTTTAATAACTCCGCGCCTCCGTTCAGAAAGAAACCTGGCTCCAAGTGAGGCGAGACACATCGTTGCATCCAACGTCAAGCGAAACGGTCGGATCGCCTATTAGAATCGACAGCCAGGGTAATTGGTTTACCGTTCAGTGCGCCTCCAAAGATCGCGCGTGAAGGGCGAGTCCACGCTCTGCTGAAGATCATCAAATATGGAAGGTGTTCCAAAAACTCATTGAAACGAACTTTTACGAAGCCATGGCTGTGAAAATTGCTTTTGTGGTTCAATGCTCTCTTCGGCTTCCGTGATTCCGGGTCGTGACAGGCTTCACGCCTCACTACGCATGTCCAGCTTCCGTTATGACCAAGCGTTTTCTATTTTTGAAAAAAAAATGGCTGAAGGTAATTATGATCTCCTGAGATCGATTCACCAGTCTCGCGCTAAAAGCCGCCGAGCGATCTTTATGCCGTCAGTTCATTCCGATGATTACACCGGCAATTTCCTTCCAGCTTCAGGAAAAGATTTTGCACCATGTATTGAGAAAAGTAGTAGGTCTCCACGCGTATTATTATTCATTGAACAATATTTCGAGATTTCTTTAAAAACTTACTGTACATTATTACTCTCGTCATTGCTAGAAAATACAAGGCAATCGGCAAAGTGTCGAATTAGGCCTAATGATCGAATTGGCCTGGATCTACACAACGAATCCCAGAAACGTCATATGTGTCAAAAAACTTTGCCATCATAATCATCGAATATATAGTGCACGATCCAAGGTACATAGATATTCTTGATTGATAATGTCTCACTATCTTCGGACATGCAAACTAAAACAAAATTCATGTATGCACTTTGCATGATGAATATTAATGTGTCGCTCTTCGAGTATTTAGATGTCATCGATACGATGATCGATGCATTAAGTCAAGTTTCTCAGTCGCCATACCGGTTTTGAGATGTGACTTTGGAAAGGGCGGGAAACCCAGTTTTTGAAATATTTTGTCAAGACATGGACAAAGATTGCGTGCCAAGTTGTTAACATTTGTTACTAAATATTACAGGCAATGCGGTCGAGGCACATTATATTCTAGCGCCCTCTATCGGCTGTCGTTTTTTTGTAATTAAATATACATTTTCTCAAAAATCGGTAAATTTGCATATTTCGCCAAAATAGTGGCTCTCAATAGAGACAGGCTAATGCCGCCAACTGCACAGATTGCTCAACAATTCTCACTAGCACTCTTTTGAGAAGCTCTCTGCCGCCGAAATGTCAATTTCCTTTGAACCGTAGTCTTGTCTTTGTCAATACGCTCAGGATATTAAAGCTATCTTTGGGACTGCACTTTATTTGGTTTCATCTCTACCGGAAAGATTAAAGGTTCTGGTGTCCAATTTAAGCTTACCAGCGATACAAAGCAGTGTTTTGTTGCTCTTCTTTGTACAGCCATCTGCCTGAATAACGGCTATTCTTTTGCGAAAACTTGTTCATGAAGATCGCCTTTCAAAAGAAAGACAAATATTTATCAACCATAATGATACTATCAATAACTATGCAAATAATGGTACTATAAATAATTATGCTAATTTTCAAAGTATTGAATTACATTAAATTAGCTTTATCAAACATGATAATAAAATGTTATGAATATCTGTAGATGTGTAATTGTTGCTTATAGCAGCAAAAATGCCGGCATACCTGATAGACTTGTCTCCTTCCTTGTCAAGGAATGTTGTTTTCGATCATTAGTATCTAATTATTTTCTTTGTATAAAAGTTAGCGATCGAATTTTTCCAGCCCTGTCGTTTGGAACACGTTGCAGTGCCATAATGTGTGCGAATCGCGAGAGAGAGTTCCCTGATATTAACAAGCTTGGATCAACGTATTGCTGAACGTTTTCGCAAACTTAACAAAAGGGGGAGGGGTGACTGTTGTGACTCGATCGTCTGCCAGAGTTTATTGGACAATAATGAAACAGATTTTATTAAAGTAGCGTGCTTTCAGTCGGTTGTTTACTTAACGTCCCGGCAATTTGTGCTAAGTACTGCCCCAGTCCGTTCACCATGCGAACCTCAAACCCAATGTGTTTATGATGCACTCACTACGTGCACTGCAAAATCATTCTTAATTCGGATATTGGCAGTCCAGTCACAACTCAAACGTCAGGATGGTTTAGGGATAAAGATTTTGATGATTCTGAAACAGATAAGACAGACCAAATACATTTTCTTTTTGCAATCTCTTTCGCTGTTAAAGGCGTCACACAAAATCAGAGTATTGTAGATTTCCAGTGCTATTACTCCAAAGCACGTGGCGTCAATTGGTTGATTACAATTGCTAAGTTGAGTGTCTCGTTTCGTTGTAAAACTCGCTTCTACCATCCATGGTCTCATGAAGAAGCATTTCTCAATCTTTTCATCCCATTGTTGAAATCTTCATCGACGTTGTGCTATTATGTTGAACGAAAATAAACGTTGAGGTTGTGCACTCGTCAAAATTAACAAATTAAAACGTTTGAGCATGCTATGAGGGAAACTTTCAGAAATTCCATTTTCGGAGAAAAAATGAAATCAGAGCTTACTGAGCACATGTTCAGATGAGCGGAAGCAAATTCAGCCAAATTAACGATAAAAATGGCTGCCGATCGATGTTCACCCTGTGGGCGATCAATTAAAGATTTTCACGAAAACATGACTGTGAAAAACTGAATTTTTCTCTAGAAGCTCATAAATGAGCCCACAAGTCACAGACCGGCGAACAATCGTCAGGATTAGAATGTCTCAATATTTACCCCGGAGGCGCGTTCTGCCGTTGTGCAATATTCATGAATTCCGCAGCCAGAATTTCTTGCTAATCGTTGCATGCATGAAAAGGCGCAATTTGCGATTCTGTTTCTCTTGCTTCGTGTCGCGATTGAGTCACAGCTTATTTATTGATGCCATTTTTTTGCAATCACTGCAAAGAGCAAAAAACTCACGCACTATTCACGCCTAGTTTTAGGTCACAGGCAAACAGCAAAGAGACTGAAAGCTTTTAGCTGGCGCTGCATTGCATGCAGTGAATTTGTCATTCTACGGGGAACATATTACTGGGCAATTTTTCTTTCCATCGATATCATCTATACTTCATGTTCCACGAAAAGATATGTCGTTCCGCAATCTATAAATTACAACTCGCTCAGCGATCGCCACGGGTAAGTCTTGCAATTGCTTTCAACGTCTGTAATCAAATACACGCGTACTGAGTGCCGTCGGGGGACATCCAGATAGCAGGGGGTATTGCTGGTCAGGTCGGCTGAGCACTCTTCCTGCTTCTGATTTATGACAAGGTTTCCCTCTGAGGATGAACACTGCAAGGAGATATATTTGCATCACTTAAGAATGAATCAACAGGTAGCACCAGATCCGACCATATCCGAGACTCGGTGACAACTTTCGATATTTCAGTAAAACTGGCGTTAACAACTACAGTGAAACTAGATATTCAAGAACCCTGGATGATTGCGGTGAAAAACGACGGTTTGAAAGGGGCCAATGATTTTGGTCACAAAATTTTATCAAGTAATTTAATTACATCTACAAATATGACAATCTACTTCTACAATATACTAGAACGAAAGAAAACCTACATACCTTTTAGAAACAAACAAACAAGGTAACTTTTGGATATATTCTTATTTACATAATCTTGATTTCTGTATTTTAGCGTTTCCTTAGCGTTTTAGTGAGATCTCGCGAGACTTCGATATTTCATCACCTGTCCGTTGCAATTCATGTGAAGCAAGCTACGTTTTGCATGCAGGTCTGGCTTTTGTAACAAAATCGGTGGCTTTTATGAAGTCATCAACTCTACGTTTGTCGAAGATGATCTTTTCCTGTGTTGCTACGCAATGATCTATTAAACACCACGGCCTCTTCGGATCTCGTAAAGTCTGAAAATGATCAATAAATTTGTAGTCAGAAATTCGACGCACAGTTCCCGCGTGCATGGAAATGACATGGCAAAACTCGTGCCACAATTCTTCCTAGTTTTTAAAGATGAATTCTGCGAAATATGCGAATCTTGACTTCACAAGCATATAAATGAGCTTACAAAATAAATAAAAAAGTGCCCCTCAAAAAATCTCAAATAAATGAAATGACGTTCTGACAAATGAAACAGCCCATCTGACTTCACACCAAAGACATACCCCTGAGAACGTATATTTTTCACGATGCCTTCCACATGTCTTGCGACTTGCTGTACAATGAACGTTTCGGAAATATCGCCGTATTGAAAAAGTGTCATAAACATGTCCTGGAATGAGGATAAATATAAAGTTTAGCCCTGAATTGATACCTTGACATGAAATTCCCAATAAAAATTCAAAAGAGGAAGAGCACAATAGATTCTAGGCTTTTATGTCCTCCAAATAATATAATACATGTAGCAGAAATGGTGGTTACTATTAAACCGATCTGATTGAAATAAGATGTAGAGGTAGCGTTGTTTGCACCTTTGGTTGCTCTTTGCTGTTCACGTTGGCTGGTAGCCGCATTGCAGTAAAAAACACAAAAATAAAACAAACAAAAACCCCGCCAAAGCTATCAGCAAAAAACATCAGCAAAGTTGGAAACGTCACCATTCTCTATAAGTGATTTTAATCGAACACGTTTATGATTCCGGATCAGAGTGCAAATATTCGACAGAAAAATTGAAGTGCAAAAGGCCGTCGTTTCTTGTCAGTCTATGGGGTCTAAAAATACGACTACAATGTATAAATCCATAAACAGACCCAAAGCACGCACACTTTCGTTTTTGGTTTTCAAAATGGTTCAAGCATGGCGAAAGGGTAGATATTTTAAAACTTAGTATTTTTTGTCGAACATGCGTTCAATCTTAAAGGGCCATTATTTGTAACTTTTGACCATTTTTTACCTCGGAAAATTCCATGTTGGGGCTCATATTTGTTGCAAAATGTTGTTTTACGAAGAATCAAACATGATTAGTGATGTTATAGCCCGGGGTGTTATAGCCACATAAAACTGCTAATTTTTGTTCAAACTTGTTGCCCTTCCGAGCTCGGTCTGGCATGCTCAGCGTGCTGGGGAGAACGCAGATCACGCGTTTATTGCGGGATCAAAACAACATTGCGTCGTGGATTGCCAGACATCTGGCTACGCAACGTGCTCGGACAATCGACTACGACGTAAATACCGGGCATAAGTAATGAATATTTATTTTGAAATTGCTGTAAATGGTTCGCATAGGTGCAGAAGAATGCCTACGTTGCAATCCGCGAACAACAGTTTGTATTTCTGTCCGGACAAAAATTGAAATTTTCGTTGTAAAATCACATGTTATTTAGTTGTAGGGCACGTAATGTTTCCGAATAATATGCGATTCTCTGTTATTTGACAGGCTATTCAACATTAGCCAGTGATCATTTCAATCAAAACTAACGGAAAAATCGCCAGAAGATACAGCTAATGGAACTTTAATGGATAGAGTTTAGTTCATCCCATTCAGTTGTACCCTTGAATGACCGCTAAAAAACAACTTGTTGAACTCATGTTTTACCAGAAAGCGACATCGATAGCAAACACTGAACTCAAATTTACAGTAAAGTTCGCGCTAACACTCCGTATGCATAGTAATCTTATTAACTCTAAATCACCGATATGTTTTACACAGTAAAAACTAAACAAACAAAATGAGCACGTAAAATTGGCGGTACTGTTTAGAAAACAAAGGATTGCATTTGCTACTAAAATTATCTTCCCACTAATGCAATATATTGCCAGATGCAACATATGCAATGTAACACTCTCTAGATACCTTTATTTGTATTCTCTGGAAAGGCCGAGCTCTCATATCGAATTCAAAAGACAGTGATTGACATTCATGGAAATTATCTCATAATTTAATAATTACAGTGCATTCATATGCAAATTGCGATAAACATACCATATTTTCCCTGGGGAGGTCATTCAGAAGGTCGAACAGTATTCGGTGTCATGCCGTATGCAAATTTTTGTTGCTATAGTAACGGAATTGTAAACGGCCAGGCTCGCACTGAGTTTTACAGATCTTTCATTTACCTCAAGGAAGGCAATTCAGAGACTTAGAATAGATTTGTTCGATTGCATTGGGGAAATTTTCAGAGCAGACGACAGCTTGATTGCTTTCATTGTTCTCTTTGGCGCGCTAGCTCAAGAGACAATTCATACCCATGCAGCTCAGAAAATAGCGGCCATTTTGAATGCTTGATAATGTAATCTCTTTTTCCGAACGTTCAGGTGAGCTGCACTTTTGCTTAGAATGCTAAACTTTGTCGTAAGTGATCGCATTGTATATCCAAGATTGTTCGACCCGTCGATCGATTTTGATAAATAAGTGAAAATGCTAAAGGTGAAGATAATTTTTTTCTACCGGTCTCCTTTCGAATACAGCAACAGGTTTTTTTAGTTCTGTACAATATGGCCTGGTATGTGTAATGCTTCTTTTACAGATCCGACGATATTTCTGTGTTGAAAAGTGATCCATCTTATATTCAGTGGATGTGTATATGCACACACTTTAGAAGGTGATACATAGATGCGAGCAACACTTTACTTTTATTTCAACATTCTATCAAAAACTTTGGCGCATCGTCTGTCTACACAAAGCTGCTACTCAACTCAAGAAGCTGTTTGACGAAGTGTCGTGTACGCCCGCTTCACCAACAGTTTACCATTTACCGTACACTTTTGCGTAAAAGGTCGATACATAGAAAGCTACGCAAACCGGAGATTTCTGAGAGACCTGGCCATCCTCTTCACATCGGCTTTTATAATTCTAGTTGTCGACGGTCTACTCAACAACTCAGTGCACACCGCCTGCGCGAACAAGCGCGTGGTGTTCGACGATTTAAAACATTCAAAGCATTGATATTCTATGCTCACAAGCCGTCTGGATTTACGCAGGGTGCGGTTGGTTTCATTTTAAATGAACCTGGTTACGAATGATTTTGCTTCACAGGCTACTACAGAAAAGGTCGGTAAATTTGTTCAAGTTGAGTGACAGCCGTTAAACAACGCCGCTGGTTCAACGACTAAAAAAATCAAATGTTCGGCAATGATCTCGTGTCTACCTACACGGAACACTCAGCCGGCATCACCACGTCACGAGTCTGCCCCATTCACATTACTTAAAAGCCGGTTACAAATCACCACCTACAAGCTCCGCCATAAAACTCTTAGTGTATCACCACCACCACAATTACTTCCATAGTACAGTGTTACAATCTTTGAATACATGTACCGGCAAACCACTAACAAAACCTACCAATATATTTATAAATAGTATCTTGCTATATAAAGGTATACTGTCACCTTATCCAACTTTGCCACTGTTACCATGGAAAGAGAAAATCTAACCAATCACAGATTTTAAGCGGTTGGCCGCTTTTTAAAAACAGCGCCCTCACATGGGCATTTTGAATACCAAGGAACGCCCCTTTGACCATATATGGGCATATTTAGATTACAGGTGACTGTACACCTTTAAACCATGACTGCCGGCATTACCAACAACCAGCATATCATAAATTGTTCACCATCACACATTAACATCACACGTTAATATCAGCACCAACACAACAGTCTTCTGCCCAGCAACGTCCTGATCTATGATGACGGCAAGATCTCTGAACAGGACCCCCAAACAACAACAACAACAACAACAACAACAACACACTAAACCAAAAGCAGCAGCAGCAGCAACAACAACAGCAACAACAATAACAACAACAAATCCCCAAGCCCTAAAAATAGTTTGTGATCGTATTCCTCAGAATATGACCCACGTCCATATTGAAACTACTAGATTCACATGATCTGACTAGACTGGCCCCTGTCGCTTGGCTTTTCTCGGCAGCTCAGTTACTTGCTGTGGGCCAGGGTGCTCACCACACGATCTAGGCAACAGCCTACTACTTAAGTTTATTTCTTCAATTACTCTGTTTTGATATTTAATATGCCCACAGATTTGAAGCAAGTTCAATGATCTGGCATGTCACATTTGTCGAGGGAAGTTGTAAAATTATACCATGACGTCAAAGTAAGAGCGAGACATCTTGGCAAAATAGTTCATTATTTTGGCAATTACCACTAAACCTATTTATAGCAACTTGTTCATGTTTTCCTGCGCCGAGCCGATGAGAATAATAAGTAACACGATTTCTTGTCAAGGGCTCGAACTCTTACTAGTGGCGCGGCATAAGCAAAATTTTCATAACAATTGTGCATTTTATGATAAAAGCATGAAATTTGGTGTGAATGTAGATTATCATAATATCAATCAATTTGGATACCGAGCCACCACAGATTAAGCCTCGTTCTGGTGTGGCGGCCATTTTTAAATATGGCGACCATCAGTCACTATAAAATCCCCTACTTGCTGCTCTACGTATGATTCTGTGGGGAGTAGTGGATGTATTTCCATCATAAGTGCCCATTAAGATTACTATTTGCATATTTTTATAAGTATAGAGACTTGTTCTGGTGTAGCGGCCATTTTGAAACATAGCAATCTTCAATTAGGCCTACTGTAAAATCCCATAGGTGCTGTTCTACGGATGATTCTGTGGTGAAGAGTGGAGGTATTGTCGTAATAAATGCATATTAAGATTACCATTTGCATTGTTTAATGTTTGATTATTTCATTTTCTATGAAAAGCGAGTTCTCTTAATAAAATTATTGACAATATGGCTGCCACAAGGCCAAAGTGGATGATTCAAAATTGCCAAATTTAATTTTTTTTACGATGAGCAGCTGTTAGCTGTCCTTTGTAAGTAGACTTTCAGAAGGTACCGTTAAGAGTTTTTTATTTTATTTTTATTTGTAATCGTTGATGCACATGTTTCAACCATTTTTTAGGGTTGTAGCTGTTGTGTGTGCAATACACGTACGGCACACTCACCAGATTTTGCAAACTATTGGCCTAGATCGGCCCACGGGTATGAAGAGTTTGAGTGTAAGAACAGCGTGTCCCATGTTCTGCCAATGGATGGGGGTTCTTGAGTAGAAACGTTGAATATGAGCAATATTTTGACACTCTAATTATCGTTTCTAAACTTTATAATTAGCCATTGACGAGTTTTGCAGGGCGTTCTTGCTCAAAAGGCCTAACATGGAAAATTGTGCGGGAATTTAACCCAATCCTTCACTCTGTTCATCTACATTCATACATAGGTCTACATACAAAACATAATAATATTTACTGTATAACATTTTTTTAAGTTTGAACGCTGAAAGCAATAACATTTTGGGGAAAATCTCTTATATGTCACTATAATTGTCCTCTTAGAGATTTATCATGTAAACTACAATTAGTGGCGCCATTTAGAATTTGACCACGTGGAGAACACGATCATATTTTATGTTATTTTTGGCTATATATATATTACGTTTTATACATTGACATTTCATACATTGCTTTTCATAATTCATTTAAGAGACCGATCTTGTATAATTTGATATAAATTTCATGATTTATAAATTAGTTTAAGAGTTATTTCAACGTCACGTCAATGGTCTATTGCACGAATATAGATTCATGCCCATCATGACAGCCCTGCGCCACACAGAACTTGACGGGGTGGAAACCGTCGATCTCGCCTGAAACGACGTTCTGCACCCCGTCTATTAGTTATGCATAGTTTACCTTTCTTCTTTAAAGGAAGGTACGCTTGGCACCTTTTGGTCGTCTTCGCAAACGAACGGCTGTTCCAATTATGCGGTTTCCACCCGACTAGAATTTACCAACAGCGCCACTGTCGTATGTTAAAAAATGTGAAAGAGGCTCCCCACCTTACTTTCCAAAATGTTTAATTTGTGTCGAGTTTGTCTTAGATTCGTTTCGGATATGTGTTCCTACATAGCTCTACTGGTCATATTTTGAAGAGTACCGCAAAATCATAGTATTGCCAACTCTAATGCGTTTTCGTTAAACCTGTCTTCTTGTAGGTCATCTGCTGAGCTCGATTTGTAACATAACATGGCTAATAGGGTAACATTGGAAAGTAATTGTATTCTTCTTTCAGATGACATGTTGTAATTTGCAATATCTTCCACAGTTTTTATAAAATATGTCCAAAACTTACCCCATACCAAACTTTACATTGCAAATTACTGGCACTGCTTATCTCAAATTCTACCAATTTGTACCTAGACATATTACAAAGGGCAATGCTTTGCATGAAATATGTTTTATTTGCTACAGGCATACGTCAAAATATGAAAGACTTTTAACAGCAAAACTATTGGGATGCAATGGCTGTTACAGTCATGTTTAAAGGGTACCTTAAAGTCAAAGTATTGCGAATATTTGTTAAGCGTGTCTCCTTGTAAGTCATCTGCTTAGCTTATATTTTAAATTACATGGTTTATGGGTAACTTTGGAAAGTAATTTTATTCTTCGTCAGATGACAAATTGTAATATGCAATATCTTCCAATGTTTTTATAAATATGACCAAAAATTAGCCATACTCCAAACTTTATTGAAAATTAATGTCACTGCTTATCTCAAATTCTACAACCCTTTTACCTAGACATATAATAATAGGCACTGCCTTGTATGAAATCTCTTTTATTTACTACCGGGACGCGTCATAAATATGAAATAGACTTTTAACAGAAAACATATTAGAATGCAATAGCTGTTATAGTCATGTTTTGAAGGGTATTGTAAAATCATGATTTTGAGACTCTTGTTAAACCAATCTTCTGCTGAGCCAAATCTCTGAGGTTTATGTTTCAATCTTGACTACAGTGTCACTATTTGTATAAGAAGGAATACATCACATTTGATCAGATAATTGGCCACCCAACACTACCTTCCTTAGGTCTTGGGTGTACGTGTCAAGTGGATAACCAAAATATGATTGGCAATAGTCTAGGATTGTCGTTTAAACTTGTTGTCTCAGCCTATGTAAACACCATGGAGAGGAATAAAATATTCGCCGGTTGACGAGCCATGCAAAAGCAAGCACAGGTCCGGGAATGCCAAGCACGGACATCACTGACAAAAGTGCAGGATTGTGTTTAAGCTTTGCTTTCCCTACCTTTCATGTTTGTTAAAATGAAAGAAAATTGAGTAATACACTATGGTACCATGTTTTTGCATGTGAATAAAAAATTGTGTACTATCAGTTCAAGTTTAGGAGCAGAATACACGATGTATGAAATATGATCATTGCAGCACCGCGCCCACAACAAAATTGACAGGTTTGGGATTATGGCCCATGGACTAGTTTTATTGTTCCAATGTTTTTCCTCAAATATTGGGTTAGTCTGATGTACTTGGCACTTTTCGGGAAACTTGTACCCGGTTGGTCTGAAGGGCTCTTCCAATAATTTTGTATGGCCCTTGTACTTTTGAGGTGTTAAACTTCCTTTTGCCAGTAACAAAGTCTCAGCCACAAACAACATGAAATTCATCAAAACCTATCATCGCTCAAACTAACAAACACCGAAATAATAGCAGTAGGCAAAGGCCTAAAATTCATTCAGACAGGATCTCAGTAAATTAGTCGTAAAATGAGACTACGCTACATCATGAGACACAAACAATCGCAACAACACCCATTCAAAGAAAAATAAAACTAGACTCCCTGAATAACAGAGAACACAAAACTTGAAGGTTAACTGGAAGCTTAACTTGCACTTCTAGAGATATCCTTTCAAACAAGGAACAAAAACATTTCTCGTACCCAAAGAATCGATAAACAAGCTTGTAAGCAATAGACACATTACCATAAAACCCAGACACTTTAAGGTCGGGGCATTGTCATTAAAAGATTACAAAATATTACGTACACGAATACGAAAGGCATTTCACTCAGCTTTATACACAACTATGTAGACAGTGACGACACAGAACAAATAGCAAACTAAGAAAAGAATCTACACTGCGAATGTTGAGAAACCATACGGGTTTCGAAACGCAAGCATCAAAGGGCCACTCAATCAACTTTGAAACACCAGAGGTCCGGCTGCGGCTCGCCATAATCTTTCTGTACACAAACAAAACATTACCGTACACACTAATCCAAACTTCCAAACATATATCCGAAGCGAAACAAACATTTTATTAACACAAAAAATCGGATAAGAATAACATCCCAATCTTTTTTTCTGTCAAAAGTCTATTTCACATGATAAACATGTCCCTGCAGCAAATAAAACATATATCATACAAAGCATTGCCTTTTTGTATTATGCCGAGGTAAAACATTGGTATAATTTGACATTAGCTATAATTTGCATGGCAAACTTCGGGGTATCAGGTAAGTTTTGGTTCTACTTCATAAAAAAATCTATGGTACATATTGCATATTACATATGTCATTTTTAAAGACGAATAAATTTCCATTCTAATGATACCCAAAAAGTCAGGTTATGTTAAAAAAAGCTTAGCAGATGACTGACATGTAGTAGTACAACAAGACAAATGCACGTGGGTATGCGCAAATAGTGATTTTGCGGTACTCTTCAAAACAAAACCATGAAAGTTATTGCATCCCTTTTATCTGTTAAAATTTTATTTCGTATTCTACAGATCCTAAGGCTTCTATAAATACAGTTTGATATCCTAGAGGTGCATGTACCCCTCTAGCCCATGGCCTAATATTTCTTGACTGCTGACATAGTGTCGTCCTTTGATAGTATCTAATATTGTACATTTTATGCATATGAATTGTGTTTTTGTCTGTATTTACCCGTTTAACAAGTCAGACGATTAAGAAAAGTTGAAAAAAATTGTAAATTACTCTTCCCATAATTTCTGATTGAAAATATTCGACCCAAAATTACTCAACGCGTTGTGCATTTGACATTTACTAGGTGAGAAATACCTTGTCTGGCGGCCATTTTGAAAAATGGCTGCCATGGCAACGCTTCAACAGATTTTCAGTGGCTCGGTATCTGAATTTGTTCAACTCATAATAAGACACATCTGAGCCAAATTTGGTGCTTTTATCAAAAAATGCACAATGGATTTGCCATGCCGCACCACTATACAGTTCATGAGAACTGTCTATTAACTTCATTACAGTCTAATCTGCTACACGAACTTATCATCGCGTAATACTATAAGCACACTGATTTGATTGTGTCATTTTCAGATCGGGATTCGGCAACTTTTTCTCTCAGTGCCTTCATCAAGGTCTAAGCCTTAAGGCGACATTCTTCGAAAACAAACACAAGGTTCACTTTTACATTCGTTTTGTTTATCTGCCTTGGTTTTGCTTTGTAGTTGTTGTGAACGAGCTAGGCAAGTAGGGTGAGGGAGAACAAACTCCTTTGTATAAATCTATATGGGTAGAGGGACTCTGATCAGTACAACACCTGCAGTTGCTCACTGATTTTAGGTTTTGCTCACTCTAGCAAGTCGAGATAAAAAACATCAAAATCAAGCTTTAAGGTTTTTGGAAGGCGTGGTGAACCGCCATATTTAACAGATGTAAATTTTACTCCCTGAGAACGCGGGCTAGGAAGAAGGGCTATAAGGAAGAGTTTCATCCGTAACAAAATTGCAAATTTTAAAGGCATACAGTCGTCTGAACTGCGCTCAAAGGTCGTATGGGACCTATACGACCAATGTAAACGCTGTATCCAAGGTACTATGGTGATTGATGAAAGTTAAAACATGTCTGTCATAATCTATCATCGTATAATTTAAATGTTGCAGCTATGATGATGAGGTGCATCTAGATATCGTGTAAGAAATACATTGTTTGTAAACAAGGAACTCGCACAGACGCAGTTCCTACGACTGTTTCCCTTTGAGGTAATGTTTGCCTTGTTGCAGAAATCATGTAAATTGCACTTTCAAAATCATTTTAGAATATTGTAGCAATATACAAATAGAAATAATGTGAATTGTTTTATCCGACAAGGACACCATATCTTTACTGCCACATCACTTAAAATTATAGCCTTTGTGGGGTTAGTATTTCCACATGATATAATATTGATCGATTTGGTGCATGCTGGCGGAAACAATTGAATGGCAAGCCGAGACTTCTCATTAGATACCCAATATCATATTTCTTGCATAGACGGAGATCGGCGTCTCTGCTCTTCGCCGAATCTGATTAGATTATTAACTGTGAAAACTTTACGTGTTCGCACCTTCAAATACCAAATAAAAATTTAACGTGTTTATCACTGACTGTCAGGTAAGTTTAGTAAACGCCCTCATGGTAATAAAAACAATTCTCGAACGAACAAACGAACAAGGTCGAAAAACATCAGGTAATGGCGTTTCTGCGTGATAAACTATTCGCCGGGAGAATATGTGACACTCAGCATTTGTAATCCCCTCTGTCAACTCAATATCTTTTTCCAATCCTTATACCCTCCCTGGCTGCGCTTCCTCCCTGTCTTTATCACGTAAACAAAGCAAAAACAAACAAACAAACATACAAACAAACTTGACTTTTAGGCCTTTCGCCACCATGATTTGTCCTATAGTTATCAATTGCGATTGTAGACCTGTTTACAGGTCATAGGGGTGATCAGGGTAGGAACACACGCCACCAACAACTCTCCGAACGTGTTGACGCTGGAAGGGCTTCAAGATACGAGATGATTGAGCTTGTATTGAAAATTAAAAAAAAATAATTCAACGGAAAATATTTTAGCTTATTTTCTGCGATGCCTTTGCAAAACATAAAAGTGAACATAAGTTGACTAATATGAAAGCATCTATACGCGATATTGGGCTGAAATAGGCATACGCCATTGTTGTGTGATGTAATCTGTGTTGTGGATTCAGCTCTGGTGAACATGTTGGGGAGTCACCATTGCGGAGGCTAACAACTTACAAAAAATACGCTGGCTGTGTGTTTCTGACGAGTACACCGTCGGGTGGCTTTCAACATTTTCAACGGTGTCTATCGGTAACGGCCAATCATTGCTTCCCTGCTAATAGACCCGGATGTACCAATTATAACGCCAAATTCTGTAGCAGTGATCGGCCGGACTCCGATTAGAAAATGCTTGTCGCACAAAATGCGAAGTAAAAGCGAAGGTAAAGTTTCAGTGTCATTAAATTTGATAAATCCTCACCGAGTGGCGTACAGATAGGACGTGATTATTAGCGCGTAAACGTGACTTTTTCCTCCTCGCCATCATTATCTCACGCCGTAGTGATATGAGAATGCTGAGCCGAACCGCTTAGAGCGATTAGCCATGGAATACATCTAATCAGCCTGATTAACGCTCTGATTGGTTCGAATGGCATCGCGAAAAGGTCAAAAGACAGGTTGTAATCACATTAGAAGATCGAGCACGCAACTCTCAATTTCACCCAGAGGATATTTTGTCAAGGTTTGATCGATCTAACTCGATTTCCAGGAAAAAAAATCTTTTCAGTTTTGTAGTTCCTTCTCCATAGACCGTTGCAGATGTTGGAACGGTTGAAAGGACAGCCGGCCCTATGCGCTTCCTTTGAGTAAAATATTAGACAATAGTCACAATACACGGATTGTTTTTCAAGTCAACGATTTGTTGCTTCTTGATCTATATTTTTTGTTAATACAGGGAAACTGTTTCCGAATCATTAACCCAGATCTGAATAAAAGTATTGCTCGACCTAGAATCTTGACATTTTCAGAGTACACATGGCCATTTTATGTTCAAAGCAGGAGGCCGCGAATTTCACTACTTTAATAGCAGAATCTTGTTTTCTGACAATTTTGAACTCCTTCAGGTGAATATCAGATAACTCATTGTAAAGAATTTAGTGAGTGATATACTAGTATTTTTCATTCCCCAGCCCAGGTAAGAAGTATATTGGATAGATGTTTCACCCAAAACGCAAGCCGTATCCGCGTGAAAGATCAATTTTTCACGTGTACATCTGATTCAATCGACGTATGCTTTGACAAGCCGATGCATTGAAATGTAATACAAGCAACGAACAAAAAAAATCCAAGACACTGCAACAAATAAAAGAACCCGCACAAACCAGTCCTCAGTGTAGTTCTGCAGAACAAAGTGTGCCGTAACGTGGAGAGAGAGAGAGAGAGAGAGAGAGAGAGAGAGAGAGAGAGAGAGAGAGAGAGAGAGAGTTTTTATGACTGACAGTTTGGGACTGGTGTGCTAGCTCTTGCCATTTTCTTCTGTTTTTGCTAAATTATTTTAGCGTGCATCACACACTTGCATTCCTGCTTCCTCGTTAAAGTAAGATCATCATGCGCCACTGATACAATATTCTTCAACAGGTTGAACGTTTTTCTAGAGGTAAGACAGCCTCTCAAGAGAGGTCACTGGATATGAACTGCATACAGTTTATAAATGCGATAAAAAACATAAGAAGCTGTTGGGATGGGCAAAACACAAACGGATAACGATGGATTTCAATCTGCGTAATTACTTCTAAAGATAAACGTTTCAGCATGTTATGGAACTTCGACGCATAGGCCAGACTGCAGAACACTGGATCCGTGTTAGAATAATTCGACACTGTCCTAGGGTGTATGTTCTCATCTATGAATCACGAAAGACATCTTCAGGCAAGCCGTGATTAATACCATATGGAAGATTGTTCTAATGTTCTATTGATGCAAAAAGTATACAAAGTAGTACATTCTTCGGTCAAATATCAGAAACCTGTCAAAGTATAATAGATCACCGTATTGTGTAGACTGGAAGACCCGTCCCTCGTTGCTTTACGGTTAATAAATATACTCTATTTCCTGTAGAGCTGATCATAATTCTGTCTTGGTTGCTCCTGAGATTAATTGCTAAATGGTGTCCACAGTTTTCTTGACAGTAAAAATAATGACTCATGACCTTATCTTTTGAAAGAAATTCCACTTTTCAGAGTCATTTCTAAGAACATCTTAAATAGCCATAAAGGCCACACCGTATTCTATTACTAACGAACTACGATTTCGCAATCAATATATTTATCGTCTGTTGCGGGTAAAGTTCACCGAGATAGATAAGATAAACCTGCCACTGAATATCCTAAGGTGTATTTCCAGAACTGGATTTTGTGAAGAAAGTGAACAGAAATCTAAAGACAAAGAGACAGACAACAGGGGCAGATGGGGCATCCCTGGGATATGACTGCGCACCATACAATCTGTGATATTTTCAACAAAGATATGTACATGTATTACCCACCAACAGTCTCCTCTCCGTTCACTCAACATTTGAATGCCAGTTATTATTGACCACATACGTTTTTTATCAATACACAAATATTGCCAAATCACCTTGCAGAGTGTCAAATTAACGGTTCAATATTGCCCGATGTATCAATATTTCAGGGACACAAGCACATCAACCACGCGAGTTTCGGTTACTCTCCATAATTTAACCTTTGACCCGCTCAGTAATCCATTTCATCTTTCAGGGCTCTCTCGTCTATACAGTGTTTTGCTTCTCTTAAATACAATTCAAAAGTTGCTAGACTGATCATCCTAAGTAAGTTAGACTTATTCTTTGGTAAGTGTTAATATTTGGACCATTCAGTTTGCACATGGTATGATTCAACATTTTAACATTTTTGTAGCAACAAATTTACTTATGTTCTGTTTCTCAGATGAACGTCATTTCTGGCAGTCTTTCACTAAATTCCTTACATGCGGAGTAAAATATGACATTTTCATATTTTACCAAGTGAGATCGATAAAATTATTTTTATCAGTGCCATGTCTTGTGACGGTTTGTTGCTGATATTCGGCGGTATTTTAGGGATCGACCATTAGTTCTTGGGAGGAGTGATCAAAATGAGTAAAAGTAATCTGCAGACTTTGAGCCGAGCAAGTCAAATCTTGGAACACCTGAAATATGTTATGGGAATTCCCATCATTCCCTTCTAGGATATAAGGGACCTCCCCCAAGATTTGAATGGTTTATCACCTACCGTACTTTGTCTCCACGACCGCTCTGTTGTCTATCGATCTAGAGATCGCTGTGATAGATATCAAACGTCAGATTTACAGCCGAAAATGGACCATTAAAATTCCATCTCAGCGAGTTGCGCAATCTTCATGTAAATCTCGACTGGAAATTGAAAAATGGACGGCAACCCCCGCCTCCAGGCCTAATATTGACATGCAAGGTAAGACGATTGCACAACGCTGCCTTGTAAATTATGTGCTTTACTTTATCATTTGCAAGACGCTGTGGGAGATATTGATGCCCCAGGGAGCAATAATATGCCATACAATTGATGGAGAACGGTCTTTGTACAACGATGGAGGACAAGATTTAACGCTGAATGAGTGTCATGCAGAGTGCACGTTGAAAAATCAGACATCACAAACTCTCAGAAGTACTTACAGAGGACAAGAATAGCCGTGCGTTGCCCTGAGCTGTTAGCATAAGTCGCCGTGATTTGTTTCCTAATACACCGCGTATGAGAATCGGATATTCTTTGAGATTAAAAAATTCCTGTGATTTGTCGACCGTTATGGGATGTCCCTTAAAAATTATGAAACATGTTGTTCGCTCACCATATTTGTCGTTGTGTCTTGTAGTTGGGTGTAGATTCTGCAAGCATGTGTACAAAATATGGTTACAGCTGAAATATGGTTAAATATGTTTATTGAACGTCATCAAGTTGAATGGGCTTGTTCAGGATTAGGTTGTGATCAGAGGTTGATAGGATAAATTTGAAGTGGACACGATAAAAACGGCACTCTAGGTTAATGATATTTGACAGCAAATTCTTAATGGGTCCAGTCTTAGGCGTAGACACATAATACTCGGTTGTGTTGATTAGTCGCAGAAAAAGCTGGTTAGATATTCCTTCCTGACTTGGTGAGATAAACAACGGTTTCTTAGTAAAAAGCGATCAACCTTGATCGTTTAAACAATCGTTCTAAATAATTATATCACCTAAGAAACTGTAAGAGCTACATGTAATGAAGTACGAACATTTTCTTTCTCTGGAGTTTGGTAGATGATAAAATGATAACAGATACAGTTGTAGCAAATTCGCAATCATAAAGTGTAGTTGTTGTCGCCATTGCTACCACTTTCATTTACTGCTGCCTCTGCGGCAAGTCGGAATTCTAAGAAATGGTATTTTAAAACCCAGACAACTTCATTGTCTTGGCTTTAATGCGCTTCCCCTTTCTAAATGTCAACGCTGTTAGTGCAAGAGATTGAACAAAGAAGAGGAAAGCATTCCATTTATGCGGCAAAGCACAGCTTTTTTCAACCTATAGAATTCGCAAGAGATGTTAATACACCATTCCCTGAAAAAATTAATCTCCAAAGCATCCGTCTGAGTAAGGGAAAAAGTCTGAAATTCAGTCTGCCGTTGACGTGGATGCTGTGTTTTTTCTCGATGTTATGGTCGCTAGAAATAAATTGTTTTCTTTTCCTAACGGTTACAAGGAGACGTAATCTGATTTTGGCTAAATCAAGGCGTCAACCAATGCGTAAACACTAATCCCATCACCGAAATGAATAGTCATTTTATCTCCAGTACATTTCTTTCAACTAATTATTTTGACTTTGTTCCTCGGCTAACATCGGAGAGCAACTCAGTTGCTTATGAAAGAGGGTCAACATTTATGCCATACAATACAGCTTTTGTTTACACAATACGAACTTGACGTGTTAATCCCTGAACCATGTCATCGTTGTTGAGTACAGGCACTCAATCTTTATGTCATCGTATTTGACATAACACAACACAACACAACAAAACACAACACAACACAACACAACACAACACAACACAACACAACACAACACAACACAACACAACACAACATAACATAACATAACATAACATAACATAACATAACATAACATAACATAACATAACATAACATTGCATGACGGTACACTACATTACTGTACAGTGCAGTGCACTGCGGAGCAGTGCAGCACAGCGCAGCGCAGCGCAGCACAGCACTAGCCCAGCCCAGCCCAGCCCAGCCCAGCACAGTACAGTACAGTACAGTACAGTGCAGTACAGTACAGTACAGTGCAGTACAGTACAGTACAGTTGAGAGCGGACATTGTAATTTAATTGACCATGAGTTTGCGCTACTAAGGAATCTGTCACACCTTGACGATTTAGCCAGCGTATGCCGACATATCAAACTTTCTCTAAAACGCTGGCTTGTTGAATTGACGATGTATTTTCCAATTTTGGGCATATACATAGCGTATTCATAACGTACTCGTAGGTTTTTTGGTACGCTAGACAATTATGTCGACGCATTTCGACATATGAGTAACTTACAAGTAGCATGTGTCAACGATCGCATAACCTATACCTACAACTTATGGCCTGCGTGTGAGGGACGTACGAGCCATATGCTGGCATACGTCGAAAAGCTTTGTGCATGCACAAAAGTTTTGGACGACCTCCACGAGTCAGAGGTAATAGACGAGCGCTATAGGCCGAATAAAGACCAGGCTATAGGTGTTTTATAACACACCACATGCTCATGTTGTATTGTTATATAGTTTTTAATGTGTTTTGATATTTTGCACCGCAACAATCCATTGTGACAAGTTTACTGGGCGACGTTTCCACCGTGACAGCGGTTTCAATTGTACATGGTACCACTTTCTTTCAAAAAATATTCTAAGCATACCTAGCGACTTCCTTAGTTGCACTTTAATCTTTTCCGTCGATGAGCTGTTCAAGTTCCTACGCTGTTGGAATGTTGGAAAATGTTGGAAAATCTGTTTTAGAGAATGTGTCGTCACGTATCCCGGACGCACATCACGTTCTAGTCACCCGCCATTGTTGCAAAGCTGCAGACGACACTACGGTCATGTGACCGGGCACTTTTCCAAATTTGGTCAGAACTATTTCCCTAGGGAAATAGCTTTTCAAAACATACCCTCTGACGTCACTTTTGTCGATCCGATGGGGACTAGACGTATCTATTTTCTCGTCACGTGACGTATTCTGGCGAATCGCGACACGGAATGAGCATGTGGCGTGTTATAAACAAAACTAACCCATAATGTATTCGACGTACGCCAAATTGCAACGCATTCGCCAAATTTTTCATACGTTAGGATACGCTGGCTAAATCGTTAAGGTGTGACAGGGCAATAAGGTTCATACTTCCCTACTTGCAAAACCTAACTTAATATGCAAATTACTACCTTATCTAGACCTAAAGCTTAACTAGACCTAAAGCTGACATACGGATCTATTCTATATCTTGAAGAGTTTGTCGGCTAACTTGTGTGACAATTGACCCGATATTTTCATTGAGAGATGTGGACCTCACTGTAAAAGAGCACAAAACGAAAGATTTAAACTTTTGCTTAAATTTTCTTTAAGCAAACTTTTAACCATTCTTTTTCAACATCAAGGATAACATTTGCGGGTCACCGGCCAAAATTTGGAAGTGGAGAAAAAAATTACCATATTATTTACCGATATTTGTAATTCAAAATGGCCACCATTCCTGTGTTATCTCACTATGGGGAAAATTGAAATTCCCGATTTTCTCAAAACTAAACTTTATATACTCTGTGAGCTTCAAAATGAGCCCCCAGACCAAAATAACCCTGTTAAGGTCTAAGGCACATTCTACCCTAGATGCAAAGGTTATCATGTAGGTAGACAGATAAAGGCAGACAGATAGACATTCCTCTGTGTATGTTTCATATTTTTGTTTGACAGAGGCGTCAGCCACTTCATGGAGTTAGCATCACCACTAGCATGACTGCAGGAACAATGGAAAACGGGAATAACAAAGTTTGATATTTACTATTACTTGCAGTAATAATGAAAATTGATTTGTCGTCATTTTTGTCCAAGTACAGAGGTTTCGGTCAATGGTGTTAAGACGATTGTTAGGTCAACAATGTGGCGATTTTCTTTCAGTACACGCACTTCCGTTTCCGGATAGGCACTCGCATCTGATATTGTCGAAGTGTCGCGTTATAAAAATGTGTTACTTGAATTATTTTATTAGCCATTCGGTGTTAAATGTTACCCATGAAATTGATCAATAAAAACTGATTTTTTTTTATTTTAAGGTTAGGAAGGTCACTTATAATCCTTGAAGCAGATGACTCACAGATCTTTATTCCGGCTGCGCAGGAAATCTGCCTAAATCGAAATTTTAAAAACAAAAACTGTAACGTATGAAAGGCGATTGGTAATAGGCAATGAAATAAGAAGCCAGGGTTATTTTCGTTCATCATATTGACGAACAGGATATATTGGCAAACCATCGCACGTTACGAACTATTTTTTTCTCGAACGAAACACTAGTGCTCTATGGGCAGAAACACTTTGGCCAAATGTTCGGTCGACTGCGATCATTATGGTTTGCTGATCGCGCCTTCAGACGTTCTTCTACAGAGGTATATCAAGAAAACCGGATTTTAGATCATAGAGGCAGCAAATAATGAAGGTCAACGGTCTGCGCCAATATTCTTACATTTTTCCCTATCACTGAACTAAGACTCAGAGCACCACACCATCTCATACACAGTACTGACTGCCTTGCATAGGAGATATGGTGGTCTCTTCGAAATAGGGAAATTACAGCTGCACGAATGTCGCATACTAGAAGATGTGCCATCAGATAGTTCATCCTAATAAGCCTAGTTCAGTTTCAAATATCGAGCTTTGTGCCCGCCCACTCACCATGTGTTGTACTTTTAGCTCTCCTGGCTGTAATTCTCGCTGTGAACACCTGTGGTACACGTGTCTGAAGAACACCTGCTCAACAGTATGAGACCAAGACAAAGTTGTGCGGGGGCGACATTGCCCTAAATATGGAACTAAGACTGTTGCATGGAAGTGCCTCAAAACCAGAGGCTTCCCAGTGGGACTTTAAGCTTTCCTCTAACAAGAAGCGCCATTTCCAGTGTATTAATGGAAAATTAGTCTATCATTTTTACCTTAAGTGACCTTTAAACTTTAGCACTGTGACAGACGCAAATCATTAAGTGTGTATGAAAATTGATGCGAGTTGATTACACAATTGTAAAGCCCCAGAGGACTCACGTGGCTACGGATATGAATAATCATTTTCGCGAACAGAGATGACAAGTAGTATTACCCCACCGGCAGAATAAATATTAGAACAGTAGGTTATGTAGGTCGATTGTGGCAGTAAGCGAAAGTCTGATTTGTTCCCTTAGCTCCCGAGCTTTCAATTTCCATACTGCCTATTTTAGTTGTAAATCCAACGCGTGTCTGTCTCAGATATATTGGAAACGCACTTCGAATGAACCGGCACATGGCGGGAATGCCAATTTTAGTAAACTAAACAAACGACTTAAAAGTATCTGTGGAGAGAGAAGGAATTACGGTTTATCTTACAGTTCATTTGATAGTGATAAGAGTTTATATAGAAGCGAAAAGTTCAATAAATGTGACTAGCGACACGAGAAGAAGGCACGGAAGCGTCGACACAAGTGTTTTTGCGTATCTGTACTGTCTTAGAGTGGATCGAGATATTGTTTATCTTAGAGTGATATAGTGTGAATGCTTCTTGCACAGTTTTGTAGGGTGAAGCATAAGAAAGATGACGAGGAACTGGATTGGTGAGAGTTCTATACCGTGGTCGAAATTCTCACGTTGCTTCAACACATCACCTTCTCGTAGCTAACAAAATCCAGCCAGGCGACACATTCATAATCTGTGGCTGCTTTTGCTGAAATCGTAGGCGCGCAATGATATTATCCTCTCACGTGACAAACATGTGTATCACTCTGGCGCCATTCGGACGGCGCGACACCAACTTTTACCGCGTCAAATTTCACTTGTGGACACTGATACCAAACTTTGGCAACTGATTCCTGCCGGTGATGCAGCGGATCAAACAAAGAAACACATTTACAATCACTGCAAAAACTATAACAATTTCAACTTCTGCTTAGAATTTCAGAATGTCTGTCACAAGCCTGATGCATCAGTGCAGGGACATACAGGGTATAGAACAAACTCATGGCGCGAAGGAATTATAACAGAGAGCACCATCGAGAAGGCGGTAAAATGGCACTGATTTAACTAACAAAGTCTTGTCCCATGTTAGGCGGCCAGAACAATTGTCATACATGTAAACAAGGAGAACCTGATTTGGTTCGGAAACTGGCTGATATTTTAAACGGATAAGGGCAAGGTAAATTGTGATCGTGCGCAGGTATCGTTCATGTAACAACTTCAGCACGAGAAAATTGACGCAAACAACGTCTTTGAAAGAAGTTTCTCCTTGTCTGTGATTGAACGCAAATATTACCATACGAATGCGTGATTTTTTTGCTTTTTCAATTTCAAAGCTTTGATACAAGACAATCTAAACGGTTGGTCGCATTTTAAGACTTGCTATGAACATGACAAGTGACTATTCTTTGTGACATTTCGGCACGACGAAAATTTTATGGCGTCAATGATCAGACTAGCCTATAGATTAAACTTCACCCCTGCGTATGTCGACATCTTATTCATATCACTTCCAAAGCTCTCGATAATGTCATCCCAAAAATTCATGCAGGGGTCACACCGGTGCCCAGATGGACATGATACGCCAGGCAATCGCCCTTGGCAACGTTATGTGCTCTTGAGGTGAGTCAAAAGGTCGGCAATCAGAGTGGACAATACGTCATCGATAGAAACAAATAATCTCTTCAATGGAGAGCACTCACCGGTATTGCTTTAAGGATTTGTTTTCAGCGATCACGTTTCATCTCGTGGCTCCAATATGTTCGGTGTTTGCGTCATGGTCGCGACGAAGACAGAGGGACATTAGAGTCGCCCCGTTAATGGAATCACATATGGCAAAGTAGAAATATGCCCATACTAAACGAAGCAATTTTCTGAAATTTTAATATCCCCTCTCCTTGAAAGATTTCAATTTCGAAGATTGCTACTGGCTTTATGCCGTCTCTTGCTTAATTACAGATTCTGCTTAATGGACACGCAAAGAATTGATTTCAATATGGAAAAGAAGTCCCATATCCATTGAACATGTCTGAAAAGTGCCGCGTTTCTGAGGCAGTCTCTCGCATTTAATGACATTAACATTATTAAACATTCACGGGAAAAATATTGAATATTTAAAGCCCTGGAATGTGACATTTGCTGTTTTGAGCGATAAATATATGATGGTTATGTTGAGAACGCGTAGCGTGAGTTTGTTGTGCATCTGACAATGTGGCTAATAGAACTGGCTTCTGCTTAAGGTAGAACGCACCTCGGGGACAGATATTCCGACTCTCAAATTTCTACAATTTTTTTCTGATCTACCACTTCACTTGTGGGGGCTCATTTTAAAGCTCTTGGAGAAAGAAAACCTCTCACAGTCTTAAAATTTTTCGAAAATGCAATATTTAATTTTTACGTCATAGAGCTAACACAGGAATGGCGGCCATTTTGAATTTCAAGTATCGGTAAATCTTGAGTTATTTGTTTCTGTTGTTCCAAAATTTGAACGGTGACCCCCGATATTTATTCTTGAACTTGAAAGAGAATGTTTGGAAGATTCCGTAAGGAAAGTTTGAGCAAAAGTTTAAGTCTTTCACTTTCGAGGCGCATACTACCTTAAGGTAGTATGCGACGCGCCTTGAAAGTGAAAGACTGATTGCATTTGCTCAAAATGAACAGAATCAGGGGTCACCGTGCAAAGTTTGGCTATAGAGAAACACATCACATAACATTTACCGATATTTGAAATTCAAAATGGCCGCCATCCCTGTGTTAACTCTACAAAGGGGGGGGGGGGAAATAAACGTTTTAATTTTAAAGTAATAAAGTAAGAAGGTAATGAGTTTTCTTTAAAATGAGCTCTCACAAGTGGTAGATCAGAAAAGAATTGTAAAAAAAAAATTGAGGAGTCAGAATATCTGTCATCGATGCGCATTCTGCCTTAAAGGAGATTGAAAAGGCAAATATTACAAATTAGGACAACTTTGAAAGTAACTCTATTATGCTGGTATCCCTATCCGTACAGTCAGTAAAATCTATAAAAATTAACTTTGACGTAACTTGCAAGTTTACTGCGGTAAATGGTTGGTCCAAGAAGCCTGGATGGAAGACTTGAATCGAGTCACGTGATCTTCCAGCGATTATTAAACAATCGTCGTAAATATAATCAAAACTCATTTTACTCATTTGTGAACCTCTAGTTGTTCAAAACTTTTTCCCCGGATGTTTAAACGTACAACGTATGACGAATATTTAAATACAGGTTTGGTCTAAGCGTTGTAACATTCGTCTTTCATTGACGATTTTTAATCGAATGACGGTGACACCTGCACGTTTTGCCCGTACCCGGCAAAAAGTGAGTGTGCATGTATTCAGGTGTTTGATAAAATGTCGACACACCAAAGATGGACATACAAACCTCTAAACAACTTCACTAAAGCAGTAAACAAGTTTATTCCGGCAAAGGAATTTAGATCAAGCAAAAGGACAGAACGAAGAATTGATTCAGAAATGTTAGTAGCTATCAAGGTAGGATACAGAGCACTCGGTCTGCTACTCATGAGTTCGAAGACAGGGATGGGAAACTTCCTTGAAGGAAAGGTCAAAGGTCTGAAAAACAAAGCTCCATATTTCTTGAAATTTAAAAACAAGGTCACACTATTAGTTCACGATAAAGCCTATTCTGTGCCATATTATTTTAACAGCAGCAGATGTTCCTTATTCGGCTTAAGGGTCTTATACTTCAAGATCAATATCTCCTGCATCAAGTCAGAACGCATGTACCCTGAAAACTTATACTTGAAGATCAATATCTCATGCATAGAGTAAGCATGTACGTGGCATTGGAAACTGACAAGGTCGTTCCATCTTTAATAATTATAATGTGTGTATTACATGCAATAGATCATGCCTTTATTCTATTTGCATCCCTATCGGGATTCGATTCCATCCGAATAGTTCCGTTCAGGCTATGATATACTCTGCTAAGGGTAACGCCTCTTTGATTGATTTCGCATTCTGTACTATAATTTTGTTACAGTACTTAATATTTTAAATCAATATATACTTCTCTATTTAATTAACATCGATATCAATATTTAATTACGTAATTATCAGATAATTATTTCCTCTTTAAAGGACCAACGATCTTGGTATTTACAATTTAAGGCACTATGCGGCTCGAAAATGAAAGGTTTAAACCTTTGCTTCAACTTTTGTCAAAACTCTTTCAAAATCACCGCTCAAAATTTGGTACTAGAGAAACAAATTACCCAATATTTACCGATATATGAAATTCAAGATGGCCGCCATCCCCTGTGTTTTTAAACTCTATGGGGAAAAATAAAATTTCCGATTTTCGAAAAACTAAGACGATGAAAGTGTTTTTACTCCCAAAGCTTCAAAATGAGCCCCACAATGGCAGATAACAAAAGTCTTGAGACATTTGGAGATTTCTTATAGTTGTCCCCGAGGCGAGTTCTACCTTAATGGTTCATGAGATTTTTCCAACTCCAAGAACTTCCGAAGTGAGCCAAAACAAGTGGTATATAAGAGAAGAATTGAAAATTGTGAGAGTTCAAATATCTGTCCCTGAGGCGCATTCAATCTTCATATAATATCTTCTGTCTGGTTCTTCTTTTTATTTGTTTTTCGTTGACCACTGTGAAGATAACTTTTCAACGTTTGTTGTTTATCTCAGCATCCATTCTTTGTACCTTAAAGGTAAAACGCGCCT
Organism: Ptychodera flava; assembly: GCF_041260155.1. Taxonomy (NCBI): domain Eukaryota; kingdom Metazoa; phylum Hemichordata; class Enteropneusta; family Ptychoderidae; genus Ptychodera; species Ptychodera flava. The sequence continues at coordinate 11,005,839 of NC_091945.1, read as the reverse complement.
CGAGGGCAGATATTCGGACTCTCAAATTTCTACAATTCTTTTCTGATCTACCACTTGTGGGGGCTCATTTTAAAGCTCTTGGAGAAAAGAAAACTTTCACCGTCTTAGTTTTTTGAAAATCCAAAAGTCAATTTTCCCCATAGAGCTAAAACAGGGATGGCGTCTATTTTGAATTTCAAATATCGCAAAATGTTGGGCAATTTGTTTCGTTAGTTCCAAACTTTGCACGGTGACTCCAATTTTTTATTGTTGATTTGGTAAAAGAATGGTTGAAAGTTTCATTCAGGACATTTTGAGCAAAAGTTTAAGTCTTTCATTTTCGAGGTGCATACTACCTTAACATAGACCCTAAAAATGGATCCATTTTTCAGGGTGTATGACCTTAACAATAAATACAGCGTATGTGTTCTTGGGTATGTCGATGTTGTACTCAATAAATTCAATTAAGACAATTCTCGAGATTGGTGTAGTTCAAAAGCCAAATAAATTTAATATCTTGCCTTAATCATCGGGTTGATTTTAATTGCCATGTCTGGCATGTTAATTTCACAGACATATTTACTATCTCGGTTCAGAATTGTCCATGCTTAGCCTATTGACGTACTACTTGCAGCATCTTGTGAAACTAACGTTGATTGGTCAACTGGTGCGTGAAGCCAAGCAACGCGGCATCACAACGAATGCAAATGAGACGGACAATGACATCGGTTGACAGGACCGCTCGGTTTCTACAGTTCATTTTTTTCTAGCCCGAACAACAACTTACGAAGTATTTAAAGGCGCATGTCGTGGAAGTTTTATGTCAAAATAAATTGATTTACCTTAAAATCCTTCACAAGACAACAAAGGACTAAAGCCATGGAAATTGTAAATACCAACAAGAACTAATGCGAGAACCTGGCTTGCGGATTTGAAGGGACATATTTTCAATTTAGGTCGAGTCAAACTCAAACAGTTTCCCCCCACCTAGTTTCTCTTTGAATAATTAATTTGGAAATAACAGACCGACCATTCCCCCGATCTACAAAATACATAAAATAATAAGATCAATATAAACTAGGACACTGATGCCGAAATGAACCTGCTGTTAATCCGGAGACACCAACTCTCAGCTTCATTTATGTTTGAAAGACCCCCGTTTTGGTTTATGATTAATGCAGGGATGTATTCGGCAACTACAATGAGATCGATACTGAGCGTTATGCATGAATTCAAGACTTTGATTAAGATGAACTCAATGGAATAATTACTGGCCATATCTGCTGGGATCCAAGAGATTGGACGAAGAATGGATCGGCAGTTGTATTGCACTTCGTCTCGTCTTGTTTTCCAATCTATGACGTAAACGTAGAACGTCAATCTTTTGTCCTTCGCTATAATTTCAGGTAAAATTGCAAAGAGGCGTCTTAATGTCTTACGTTTCCACGTCTTACTCAGTTACTTAGACAGAATTTATAAATCGCAGTGTCTCAGACTGCAAAGCCTCTTACTCATCAATAAACTGCGGACTCACGAAGATGCACGTGCTTAAGATTTGAAAAGAGAATTGTCTTCTCAAAGGCAAAGTAGGTACATTGTACGCAGGGTAGCTTTTGCTCGTGTTCACACCAGCTTTAGGTGGTTTGCATCACAAAGGTCGAACTGTCTTCATCGGTGAAGGTGTCAGTGTTCTGACTTGCAGCAAGCGTGACGCACTACGCAGAATGTGATGACGCAAGTCATCCCGCGTCCTTTGGGACGTTGCGCACACTGTTCAAATGATACATGTATAATTGCTCATACGCAAGGAACTTCAGTGAACATGCTTTCATTTCTTTGAAATTTGCCAGTAATTTAAGTCTTTTGCAAGATAAATTAAGATTTCCCCTCCAAGACAAGATTGTGAAATTACTGTAGGAGGTACACAGTGCAGAGCTTGTCAACTCAGCAGACATTGTGTAGGCTGCATCGTTAATATTTACAAGTGAGTTCTGGTCCGGACCAGAATTCAAATATAACCAATAACAGTATACATTTTATACATATAGACGCTGTGTTGACGAGACAAACAGTTGGTGTTTTATCATGCTTGGGGGAGGGAGTAGAAAAAGAGCTTGCCATTGACATGCAAAACAAAATAGTGAAAAAATAGTTTAAATTTACAGCTACTGACCCCTTGATTGACATAACAGGTCATTTTCTCATTAGTATTCTGTAAAATGTTGACAGACACATGAAAACAAAACATTGAATACAAAGTGAACGCTTTATAAGAGAATTCCAATACTTTGATTGAAATAGGGTCGGGCATTCTGTATCCAATACATCGGGACGATATGTCGTCTAAGGCCTTTAAGGTTTGAAGTATGCCATCGACGTGGCAAATAACAGCATATATTGATTTAAAGCTCCATGAACTTTAATTTTTGATGTATTTTCAACAGTTTTTGTTCTTTTTGTAACATGCACTTTCTTGTTCTCTCCCTAAATAAGGTCGAACTGCCTAGCTTCAACTTGTCAACACAGCCTGTATGTGTGCGTAATCTCCAATGTTACTGCTGATAACTGAATTTAGTCAAGACTAGAATTCATTTGTCAACAATAACATTGCATATTGTATGTGTAGTCTGTATGTGTGCTACATGTCCAATGTTATTGTTGACAACTGAATTTTAGTCAAGACTAGAATTCATTTGTCAACAATAACATTGCATATTGTATGTGTAGTCTGTATGTGTGCTACATGTCCAATGTTATTGTTGACAACTGAATTTTAGTCAAGACTAGAATTCATTTGTCAACAATAACATTGCATATTGTATGTGTAGTGTGTATGTGTGCTACATGTCCAATGTTATTGTTGACAACTGAATTTTAGTCAAGACTTGAATTCATTTGTCAACAATAACTCGCCATAATCCACGAAATGTGCAGTGTTTGTCAGGCAAATACTGATCTTGTATTTCAACATACTCTTGGATGAACAAAAAAAAATATAGTTGTTTTATGGTACAAAAGTGATGAAAATGCAATCAAAAGTTCAGCCATTGTCCTTTTAAAGTGTCTGTCTGTTTGTCATCCACCCATCTGTCTGTGTGTCTCTCTTGCCCGTCCTATTCACACTAACATCTACCTTTACCTTTTGCAATGAACAAACTCTTATTTCATTTATATACGGTAACCATAAAACGCCATGACTATTTATAAGAATTGTATGATTCGTTGTTTCATATCCTAAAATATCGCAGTTTTTGATCATGCTCTTTTAATATTTAACCTGTTTTTCGGAAATTTCATGAGTTATTGAAATGATAAACACTGCATCACTTGGTGCCAAGACAACAAGACGCCGAACACTCACAGAAACTCCCACTGTCCAGCGTGTACACTTTTGCCGCGTTACTAATTTTAGGCATAATCTGAACGAAATGCTTCCCATTGATAAAAGTCGTCTGGTCATATCATCTTCGCCAACACGACGCCATGTTTTCCCACTCTTTGTGACTCGAAATCAACATCTTAAGTAATTTTGTTGTAATTCGTGCGGAGGCTCGGAAGAATAGAAATAAAACGATAAGGCAAACCGTGTTGCTATGTGTGTTTGGTAAAGAGACAATTTTATCTGCCGCGGAGAAAATTAGAATGAAGAATCTATCTATCAGATAGCGTCTGATATGCCTCCATTTTTTGCCGAATATCGATTTTGTGAGGCTTTAGGTCTCCACTCGATGTTACAATAGTTGCGACTGTAATTGTACTCCGTCAAACATTATCTCAAGAATCACAATTCCGGATTGGATTAAGGCTCGTAATCTTAATGTGAAGATAGAGAAGATGAGGCAGACCACATACCGCATTATCGTAGAGTGTTACTTTTTATGGAAACAAAGTCGTTACAACGCCATCTATGTGACTGTCTCCTTTCATTATGAAAGTAATTAAGGAACGATAAAGGCTTTGAAATGGGCGATAAGGCCAGGGGTCAGGATTTATTGTTGTAATTGCAATGCCTTGCTCTGAAATTGGCGTCCCAAAGGGCTGGTGCATAGAAATAGTCGAAGTTTTTCATGCATGTTGGAGCAGAAGATGAACTTCGCGTACTCCGCGCCTCTTACGGAACGTCGGCCATTTTGGTAATAATCTCAGATGGTCCCACTGATTTATTAGGCTGATATTCATGCCATTTGAATAAAACATTTGCTTTGCTGGAGATCACTCCTGTATCAGTGTGAGCCTAGTGCTCGCATTTCGACGTCTGGGTTTATTGTATTTCAAAATTACATTGGCCACACGATATGAAACTGTACGAACATCGTATCACCGAGTTTGGCCAGCATTGTAGCTAATGCACTATCCCGGATGTCACGGGTGAATTTACCGCCAAAAGTAAGGAAGAAATCGAATGAACTCATATCACATATAGCGAAAAAAGGAAATAAACAAAAAACAGACAAACGGTGTCCAACCAAAGAATTTCATATACTTGAAAATCATTAATTTCAGTACTGCCAGCTACCTTTATTAAACCGATTCGTCTACGACATTGGTTTATCAACAGTGATGACTAATTTCCACATTTAAGTTCTCAACAGTTGTATTTGTGACGTTAATTTCATAACTCAAGTTTCAGAGAAAGGTTTTCTCCCGTTGGGTGTTCTCGTGTTGTTGTGCCATCAAAGGTATGATGCATTCTTACACTTGCCGGACAAAGTATGTCGGTAGATTCCAGAGCTGGATTAACTGGTGTCGATTATTTCCTTTTTGCCAACACACACTGTGTATGTCTGGTTTTGTATCAGCATGCATTATCTTCTCAACATCTCTGTACACTGACAGAGTTACACCAGTAGTTCATGAAAAAGATATCCCAAGTCATCATCACATTCAAGATTTTCTTGTCGGATCCATGGAGCATGGCCCATGAATTGTGGGGTAATATATTACTTTTAGGCTAGGCATGCTAACAGAGTATCGCGCTTCCGAATAACAAGACTTCTTCATCCGAGATGACGTGCAGCTTCATGCTTTCAGTCAGTCAATTTGTTTTGCTTTGAAATGAACGATGTGAATTCTGCCAGATTAATTTAAATGATCAAATCAACATTTATCTGGTAAAGATCAGAACACAATATGCTGTATTATTTCCAACGTGCACAGAGTCCACATTGGTCTGGCAATCTACCTGCACCAAGGTAGATGAATATGTATAGTGCAGTGTTCATGTGCGTATTCCAGCCCCAGATTGACATCTTTGATTAAAAATGTGAAGGTATGACTATCAATACCGTGGCTTTATTTTAAAACTATAAACAGATATACACGTCATATGAGAGAGAGAGAGAGAGAGAGAGAGAGAGAGAGAGAGAGAGAGAGAGAGAGAGAGAGAGAGAGAGAGAGAGAGAGAGATAGAGAGAGAGAGAGAGAGAGACTAGCCTGATAAACAGTCACGGCGAGAAACGTTGTTTAAAAGGCTACTAAATATTGAAAGGATGGTATTTCTGAGATCAGCTCGCAGAAAGTGGCAACTTCATTTTTAAATAATATACAAATATGAATAAAACAAAATTCTGACTTGAAACCTTCACTAACGGAAATAGTATCAGAACCGATACAACTTGTACTACTTAGAGGAGCAAATTGAGTTAGGTAGATTTAATTAAACAATATTTTGTAGGAAAAAGTAAAACAACCCCTCTAACCCCCCACAAAAAACCCACCCCCCCAAAAAACCCAAACAAATAGTAGTTATGTTTTCAGTTAGATTTGGGCTTTAAATGACAGTGTATTAAATTTTTAAATTTCGATTACTTTTTTTGGCAACAAGCTGATAAGTATTTTTGCAGACGAGGTCATCGACCATTACGATACGGGGTACTTCCACCAGCGAACAGCCATGGTCTGTAATCTCAACTTGACTTCCTAGTTAGCAAGGTCGTACGGATATGAGGCTAAGTGTCTCATGATGGCACAAATAAGACGTTACATGGGGACAACATTATCGCAGTCGTAAATAGGCCGGAAATGGTAAAGTCACACGTTATTCACGTTTTAAAGAAAACGGCATTCATGCTCAATGGCGAAGAAAATCGAATCATGTGAAGTGCGACATAATTCGATCACAACGCTTAATGGATCTTTAGGAAACCTAGCATTCAACTAAAGGTAACCACATCAAGCAATTTATCAACGGTGAAATACATTTTCCTCTTTGACATTACAAGTTATTGCATGTATAACACTCAGTCTGGAAAATCAAAACGGCCTCTGGATATTGTGTTCCCGAACGAGGCTATTTAGTTTGGATCAAATAAACGAAATAAAACCCTCTAAAAAAACCCCCCCCCCCCAAAAAAAAAACTAAACGAAAACTCCCGACCACCAAAACCCCAATCGTGTTTCTATCAACGTATCTCAACCACAAAATGAAGGCAAGAGAACATTCCGTGTCAATCTTGATTTGAAATCATAAGCTCACTCACTCACAAATATTTTGGTTTGGCGCGTTCGAATCGGATTTCCGCCGGGTAGTACCAGAAATGTGTCTCTTATTTCTAAATAACTTGCCCCATATCTACTACGGAGGGTATCTCTAAAGCTCTGCAAAGTTACCCAGCGGATCACGTCCTCTCTGGCCCTGTACAGATTCAAAGTTGTCTGTATGTGTATCGTTTTTCACCCATGCATCGATTTTTAGTGCAGAGTGATTCACAAACCTCGGCAAGTAAGCAAGGGATTTGGATTATTCCCAATAGTGATTATACAAGAATCAAAACATGAACAGACAAGGAAGGCGACGAGTAGTGTTTTCTTTTGGGGGTCGCTTCACTTGTTTTTACCCAAAAAACATGATTAATAGTGGGTTGCTTTGGTAATGATGAATCATACGTTGCTATGACAATTACATTCCCTTAAGTATATTCTTATGGTATGGTGAAACTCATATCTGATGTGCATAAACATGCCATCATGAAAAAACGATGGCGATGTAGATCATCCTTTCTGAGATAAAGATAACAAATCGAGTCACGGTTTTCAATACTGCCAAGCGCTATTAACGTTGCAGTGACGACTGTCAGTCGGTTTTACGTCAATAACCTAGTATATACGATAAACTTAAGCTAGTACGCGCCTCAAAATTGAAAGACTAAAACAAACTGCAAACTATTCTCTTTCAAAATCAAGAATGAAAATCAGGGGTTACCGTGCAAAATATGATACAAGTGAAACAAATTACCCAATATTTTACCGATATTTGAAATTCATCTGTATGGAAGAAAATAAAATTCCCGATTTTCACAAAACTAAGCCGGTGAATTAACTGATACGATTCAAAATAAGCCCCCACAAGTGGTAGGTCAAAAGAAACTTGTAAAAGTTTGAGAATCTGAATTTCTGTCCCTGCGAGGCGCTTTCTACCTTGATGAAAAAGGAAGACAGTTCTCTATTAAAATAGAATGCATCTAAAATTTAAAAAAAATGAAACTTTTGTCCAAACTTCGCTTAGTGAAACTTTAAATCGTGCTCTTTTCGGAACCAAGAAATGAAAAAAACGAAAGGGTCACCATTGAAATTTTTAGTGCTAGCAAATAACGTTAATATTTGAATAGTGTAAGATTGTAGCTATTATTTTTCTTTTGTATATTTGAAAATGTTAAATTCCTAGGTTTCAAAACAAGTAGAGTATATCTAATATTGCTTTAAGAATTTTCGAATGAGTCCATGCAAACTTGTGATCCGCACAGAATGTTAAGAATCTTAGGGCTAAAATATCTTTCTGAGAAGTTTAAGCTGTCTCATTGAATGAGCCTCGGGGCAAATATTCGACACCTCAAATTTCTGGTGGCTTATTTTAAATCTCTTGGAATAAGAAAAAAACGCTCACCGTCTTTGTTTTTCGAAAATCCAAAATTTAATTTCCTTCTAAGGTTAACACAGGGATGGCGACCATTTTGAATTTCAAATATCGGTATATTTGAGGTTATTTGTTTCTGTAGTACCAAACTTTGCACGATGACCCATGATTGTTATTCTTGATTTGGTAATTGAATTGTTGAATGTTTCATGGAGGAAAGTTTGAGGAAAAGTTCAAGTCTTTCGCTTTCGACGCAATACTACCTTTAACGAAAGTGTATCAATGCAAAACAAACTTTTCATCTTGATGGGATGTCGAGCAGAACTCTGAATGTCAACAAAATACGAAATCTAACGGTTTTATAGAAATCACGTGACTTGTTCCGCTGATCATGATATCTTTACTAGTAAACAGATTGTGCCTTGCTCGACTGTGGTGCGTGTTTTTCGAAGCGAACCCGTTACCACAGAGAGCGTTTGCCCACAGTGATTAAGAGTACAATTTAACACACAATTAGACACATTCAATTAGGTTCGATTTTGGTCATACGCGCACATCAATTGTAGACCTGGCAAATAGGTTTGTTTCTGTCTTTGACGTCTTCGAGACTGTTCCCAAACAAACAGCCAGCACACAACCTGATTTCTTGTGTTTCATTCGCTTTCCCACAGTGATGAAGGATCGTGATTTAGCCACTTTAATGAGCCCTAAGGGCACAGTCTATCTTGAACTTACAATACGTCTTTAATACAAAAGAGAAGAAAAATAGACAAGCATTATCTTGAATCTTGAAAGAAATTACGATTCCGTGCTTAGATTAGATGGGAATCAAACAATAAGTACCATTTAATTACATGGAATAAATATAACAATCTGTAGATTCAACATATAGCATACTAATCCGTTCACTGAGTTTTTTAGCGATTGTAAAGTTACACGGAGGTAGACACAACAAATGAAGTACTAGTAGCCTTATGTGTATTAACCTTCCTATCCTCGATGACCTTTGACCTATATACGTCATATTTCACATATAGTACATTACTATGGCTAATACAAGCATTCAAGTGATGCTTCGTTTATTTTTACTGTTCTAGATTCTCTCACTCCTTTTTTCCGCTATAAAAGTAGAAGGGGAGCTTATATGCCGAGTAAATAACGCAGTTTTCTCGGTGGTAAAATTTCTTCATGAGCATATAGTTGCGTGTTTTTCCTTTATGCATCTACGGTTGCATTTTCTCATAACAATGGCGTTGGCTATTGACGTATTGGTTGCGTCATCACTTTATGTGCGATATCACCGTGACGTCAGCGTCACATTGCTTTCTCACGCGATTTTCATTCTACCGCCACAGGAGCGCACTCGCTAAAGAAACCATAGCAATGATCTAACATATCATTTGCTTAAAAAAATTGCCGAGGACAGATCA